>NC_092395.1:38398412-38621982 GCF_030028105.1 Mobula birostris
ATGCTTGGAGCAGGGTGACTGACACACTAACTCCACGCTCGCCAATTCAAAGGGTGAAACCCGTTCCACAGGCGTGTGACAGGTGCCTCACCGTTGATAAAGTGCGCGGAAAATGTACCCCAGACACTTTCACTATTCACCCTGACGTTGTCCACAAGTTTTACACACACACACACAGATTGGAAGGTGACACGGGAGCAATGCGATCGCGTTGGGTCTGCTGCTACTCACAGTCTCGGGTTTACCCTTGGCTTCTTCGGTACTCAGTATCTTTGGCCGACTGCCGAGATCGGTGCTGTCCACTTTGATGAGCCGGTGTTTGGGAGACACATACTTGATGTCGGGGGAGGCTGGCTTCTGGTGCTGGGAAGGGACGGGCGGATGCTCGTTCTCCTCGTACGGGTCTTCGAAGTCCAGGTTCCTCTGAGCTCGGTACGCTCTCAGGATCTCGCTCTCGGTGTAATCGGGCTTGGGGGGCTGAGGCGGGACCCTGCGACTCCCGAAACTCAAGTAATCCTTCAGCCACCGGGCCATCGCGGGCGCCGCGGATTTGCTTTGAAGTTGACCAACAACAACAAAATTAATTTCATTGGAAACCTACTGACCGATCCCGGTCTTGTAGACACGGGAACGCATCATTTAAAAGCCCACGATTTATTCCAAAAACAATCTAAACAGTTCTGCTAAATATTTTCCAAATCAATTGGTTCCATTTTAACTTTCAATGTTACAGTTTAGATTTTACTTTAAACAATAGGCACTCTACGGCTGTGAGGCAAACAATTAAAAGAGGACCCCCCCCCCCCCCGACAGCACGTCCAGACGGAGAGTTGGTTACCTGCTGGCCGCTGCTCTTTGCAGCGATGTGACGATTTGCATCAACCTCGGCCCTCCGTCTCGCGAATGCCTCCCACTGAAATTCAGAAAGTCAAAATGTACTGTTTCCAGACTTGTCTGAAGTGGCTATGGGAGAGTGATGGGGCTGGCCAACTCCACGGAGCTCAATCGAATGCTTTCTCTCGCGCTCTCGCTCTCTCTCTCTCCCTCTCTCTTTCTCCTCTCTCTCCCCCCCCCCCCACTCCCCCGTAGCTTCAAGGTGTGAAACGTCTAGCAGCAATAACCCACGGCACAAGTCCCGCTTGCACCCTTTTCCTTAAAGGGAAAGAACGCCTGCTCCTGTAGGCAAATGGTTTTATTCGCCGACACACACAAAAAAACTTCAGCCACATGCGAGAAGGCAAAGCATTAACCGAACACTCTTTCTGTTCAAAAAAGGCGAACTCTGCAAGCACAGCTCTCTACTTCCAGTCACAATAGGGTCTCATTCTGAGGAGAGCTCGTTGATCTGAAATGTTAACTGTTTGCCGGGCTCGTCCTGCGTAACATTACCAGCATTTTTTTTCTGATTTTCTTTTCGTAACTGAATCTTCCAGTATTAAATACTCATTATCTGATGCATCACCATGAAGCTTTGGGAGAGTGTCGCTTTGTAAGCAGATGTCCCATCAAAGGACCTTGGACGCACAATCTCAGCTGGTAAATGAGCGTTTGTAACGATGCAGTTTCGCAGATGGCATTAAACTGAAGCTCAAAGCCATAAGATTTCAGTTCCAATAAAAAAGTAACGAGCTCACACAAAGCTATCTCTAGTTCACTTCTCCCTCAAGCAACAACAAAAATGGTTTTATACTCTACACCTGGTGGAATCTTTCCATTCACAAAATGGTTTTTTCTACAACAATAACAACTGGACTTTAGAAAAGGGACCTGTCCATTGAAATATTTTGAAAATACACATCTGATACACAGTCCATTTTATAAATTGTCATATATTATAATTAAAGTTGTATTTTCAAATTCTAAGGGATTTGCAAATGACCACACAAAAAGGCCATCACGCAGATCAGAACTGAATCTGAATCTGAAAAAAATTTAATCAAAGTTTTCTCCTTCTTTGGTAAATTTTACAAAGATGATCATTTCTAACATAGTTTCACCATAACATCACTGACTCCTCACATAATTCCACAGGAACCAGACCTTGATGCATATCAGCCTGTCTAGAGTCATGTTAATGTTTAATGGATTGATCTGTGTGGGGAAGAACAGCACGGATTAATTTGTTAACTTTAGTTGATTATGTTACAATGAGTACTGGGTTTCTTTCCAATTTTCCATGAACTCTGTCTGGTGTTCTATGCATTTTCCACTTCCTTTACCTGCTATTGGCAGCCATACATTCAGCAGTCCATGACCCTTTGATCTTGCAGCTCTCATTGTTGTTCTTCAAAACCACATTTTTGGCCAAGTTTTCGGTCATCTTTCCAATGTCCATCAGTGCTGAATGCAAAGCATCCCTCCTAAAGTTAAGGTTTTAGACATAAAAAGCAGAAAATAATGGATTTGTCAGCAGGTCAGGCAGCATCTGTGGAGAGAGAAACAGAGGCCATGACTCAGATTGAAGTTTTTGCCTTTGTTGCTGAAATGCCAACCTTATTATGTGGAGAATGTCACAGTGAGAGGTTTGGGGGATGCTTCGCCTTTAATCACCTTTATGGAATCATGCAACGTTGAAGGAAGGCATTCAGCTCATTGTGCCTGTGCTGAATCTTTGGACAAGGTCTCCATACTCCCACACTACTACCTCTGACTCCACAATAATACCCCTTCAACTTCACAAAATTTGCTTGAGTTACTTTCATCACTATTTTAGGTAAAACATTCCATATCTCAATAACTTGAGTCCTAATGAAAGGTCTCATCCCAAAATGTCAACTAGTCATAGATGCTGCCTCACCTGCTGAGTTCTTTTAGCAATTTCTGTGTATGGTGCTCAAGATTCCCAGCATCTGTATAACCTGTGTCGCTGATTTGCTGTGTAATGATAATGTCTCCTCATCTTTCCTTTGGCAGTGTCTGATTCTCCTGCCTCTGGAAGCAGTTTTTCCCTATTTGCTCTGCCAGCACATCACCTACAGCCCCAGGCCAAGAACAGAAAAGCTTACTTAACTGATAGTGGGGCTGGGTCTTGCAATGCCTGTCTGGATGGGGTCCATGTCTATGTAGTGGGAATAATTACATTACAGAAATGTGACCAACAGCAGACCTATTTTTGAGCCACCAAATCTGGCGTCAAATACCTGCCTAACTGCAGCTAATCACATTACTGGCCTGTGAAAATATGCATGCACTTGTTTACAATACAACATGGAACTGCTGCTCCTCTAGTCCAGGGTCTCTTGGGTCTGCACCCCAAAGCTCAGATCCCAGGAGACCGGCGTCTGATAAAATAAAAGGGAGAGCTCAGTCTTGAGTAGAATCCAATTATTCCTCATGGTTCCTACAGAAGGCTCAAAGAGATTCGTATAGAAGTGTGGTGCGCTCTGTTATATTGGCCTATTCAGCAGCCACATTTGCTAATCACAGGAGGTGAATAATTTGTGAATCTTTGTGATGCGCTGGCAAGATATTACTTATGGGAAGAAAGCTGGACGGGAGGCAGGAAGAAAATAACTCCAATAGTGTATCTCCAGAGATGGTCAAAGACAGCACCAATTTTAATGCAAAAGTAAAACAATGTGGACACACTGCGCCCTCAGAATTCAATATTGAATTCAACAATTTTAGATAGCCAGCTTTGCCTGGCCAGTTCTGATGTAAAGTAATCTGTCTTTAACTCTTTTTCTCACATCACAGATACAGCTTGACCTACTGAGTACTTCATTCCATTTGATTTCTAATTGCCAGCATCTCTGTGTTCTAGAGCTCACAGTTCCAGCTCAGAATTTTGTTTTTGCTCTCTCTACAGCCCTCTCATCTTCCCCTATTCACACTTCATCAGACAGATCACCTACAAATAACAAGCATTCATTATCCTCCTCTGAATGTATCAACAGCTTTCTGTCACTTGGATAACTAGTCCCCACCCTATCGCGGCCATTCCCTTTGTTCTCTCCACCCCTTCCTCAGTCTGCTGTTTTCTCACTTTTCCATTTCTGATGAGTCATGCACCTGAAGCCTCAACTCTGTTTTATTCTCTCCACAGATGCTGTTAAATCAATTGAGCACTCACAGTATTTTTGCTCTTAGAGCAAAAGGCTACTAGAAGTCTGAAGCAAAAAGCATGAGAAATGTTGAGCAGGTGATGCAGCCCCAGTGAAGAGGGAAACAGAACTAATATTTCACATGGTTCATGATCATTCATTGGAACACTAAAATACAGTAGAGTCACTGAAGTGCCTACCTGAGCCAGGAAAACAATATGATCTGAGAAAGTGCCATTTTATTTCACTGCTCCTCAGCTCCATGTAATTCTCCTGACTCAAAATGCACATTATTTTCAAAAATCAGATTTCATAGCCTTTGGAATTCAGAGCAGTTGTTTCTTGCAGTTATGTCAGCCTCTACCACTTCTGGGCTGACAATGCCACAAACCACATGGGTGCTCTCTATCCAGTTTAGATCAGCAATCTACCTAACTCTCTGTCTTCCAAGACTGTTGCTTGACCAGCTCAGTACTTGCAGCATTTTCTAGTATCAGCTTCCTCATTATTCCAAACCAATCCAAAGAGAAAAATTTATTGATTAATTTAGAAGAATGTTTCATGTCAAGTGGGAAGCAGAGCCTTTGAAGGCTTAAACACAATAAGTTTTCAATAGGCAAAGGAAGCAATTCAGCTCAGGAAGGTGGGAGGGGAATTTATAAAGTGTTGTTTTTTGTTTGGTGACCTCCTTGCATCAAGTGGTCGTCCTGGCTGGGTTCGATATACTATCGAACTATTTCAGGTGTATCGTCTGAGCTGAGTTACAGAGTCCATACAGTAGAGAAACAGTTCCTTTGGTCCAACTGGTCGAAGCCAATCGAGCTAGTCTGATTTGCCGTGCTTAGTCCATATCTTTCTAAAACTTTCCTAACTATGTACCGTGACTTTTCAGCTGTCTTTTACTGTAAATGTTACTGTAACAACTTCCTCTGGCAGCTCATTCCATATATGTCTCACCTCCTGTGTAAGACAGTTTTAGCTGTCATGTTCCTATAATTTTTTTCTCTCTCAACTGAAATCTATACCCTCTAGTTCTTGATTCCCCAGCCCTGTCAAGACGACTGTGTGATTTCACTCTATCTATGCCTCTCATGGTCATTTATTTATTTATTTAATTGTGATACATCATGGAATAGGATCTTCCAGTCCTTCGAGCTGTTACACCCAGCAAACCCCAGAGTTAACCCTATCCTAATCACAGGACAATTTACAATGACCAATTAACCTACCAGCCAGTATGTCTTTGGACTGTGGCAGGAAACCAGAACACCGGGGAAAAAACCCACGCGGTCACGGGGAGAACATACTAACTCCGTAAAAATAGCGGTGGGAATTGAACCCAGGTCACTGATACTATAAAGCTTTGTACTAACTACTACACTACCAAAGATCAATCTCAGTCTCCTATGCTTCAAGTCCACTGACTTCAGTTAGGCAGGAGCAAACAGTCATGATTTACTCCAGTATTCCTAGGGGATAAAAGGACACTTTCCAGTTCTTGAGTGTTACCCACATCTCCTTCTGCATGATTCATTTATGCACTTGTAAAGTAGGGAGAGCAAAGTGAGGATGGGTTTGAAATGAGATGCCCCCATTGATATCTGAATTTTGACTGCACTCACTTTCTGGTTTACACATGAAGAACGGTGGGCCAACTCTCCAATGCACATTACATTCAATATACACTTTGCATAGAGCATGGCAGACTATCATGATTAGTTATTGAATCTCCCGCATATTCAAAACAGAGAAGGGCTTTATTTGGTTACTTGGACCTGAAATATTTCTCTATTCACAGATGCCACCTGAATTGCTAAGTGTTTCCAATAATATTTGCTATTGTGTTGGATTTCCAGCATCTTCAGTGATTTTCATTTTCTTCTTCACCTGTGATGTAGAACCCTCAGCAGGGACAGTGCAGGAGAAAGAGACATTACAGTGGAAACAATGGATGTGAGAATGTGTCAGTTAAGTTTCCACAGTAATAAGCAAAAACAAAAAAAAACAAATTTCAAACTAACTGTGGCTGTTCTTGGGTACATTATGGGCTGTGTTTGATTCTTTCACACTAATAGGCTCATGTAATGAGAACAACTGCAACTGTGAACGATGGTAACGCCTGCCTTCTATCTTGCAGGAGTATTATGTAAAATTATCAACACATCAGCTGGAACCAAAACTGATTGCATGCCTGAAGGATTTGCTGTGGAAAGCCCGAGTCAAATATACGTGGACTTGAGCTGCCAAATGCAACAGTGCCACTTGCTGGCCAGTTTAGGAACGAACGCCATGAAAACCACGACTGAACCAACCAAGTCAACACAAAGAAAATGCTGGAGGAACATAGCAAGTAAGGCAGCATCGATGAAGGGGAGAAAACATTTAACACTTCTGGCCAAGACCCTTCACCAGGACCCTTCATGAATCCTGCTGAAGAGTCTTGGCCCGAAATACCGTCTGTTTATTTCCTTCCATAGATGCTGCCTGACTTGTTGAGTTTCTCCATCATTTTGTGTGCGTTGCTCAGGACTTTAGGCATCTGCAGAATCTCTTGTGCAAATGTTCAAGCCTCTTGGAATTTTTCTAAAGCATTAGAGGTCTTTAAAATTATAAGAGGCATAAATAGAGTAAGGCAGTCAGAATCTTTTCCTCATGGCAAAAATGTCAAATACTAGAGGGGGAAAATAAAGGAGAGTGCAGGGCAAATTCTTGACACAGGGAATGACAAGTGACTGAAGCATGCTGACAGCGGTGGAGGAAACAGATGTGATAGAGACATTTAAAAGACTTTTAGACAGACACATGAATATGTAGTGAACGGTAGGATACGGACCACGTGCGGGCAGAAGAGACTAGTTTAATTTAGCGATGCATTTGGCACAGAAGACTAGGCCTGAAGGGCATTTCCTTTGCTTTACTGTTCTATGTACATGGGCTAATGACATTTCCTTTAATAAGTGAGTATGTTAAGGATTGTATCCTTTTGTTCCATTTTTTTTCCATGACAAATCACAGGATGGACAGGAGCCTGAAGCCACACTCACCACTTTTGGAGCAGCTTCTTTTTCTTCCCATCAAGTTTCTCATTGCACAATGAAGCCATGTACATTATGCCACTATTTTTTCTCCTTTTTGCATTTTTATATGTATTTGCTATTGTAATTTATACTTTTTTTTAATCATTATGTATTGCAATGTAGTACTGCTGGAAAACAACAAAATTGATGACATATGCCAGCGATTCTGATTCTGATTCTACTACACTCACTGCTCAGTTGCCTTTGCTCTTCTATACGTTAATATCTCTACTCTCCTTGCAGGATAGAAGAAGCAAAGAAGGAAGGCTATCATAAAGGCATCCCTTCACTCGCTTCCGTAATCAGTCAGTGGCTTGGTACTAAAAACTGCCCATGGTTTAAAGGATAGTGCTGAGTGGGAACCACATATAGTGAGATATTATAAGACCTTAAGATAGGAGCAGAATTAGGCCATTTGGCCCATCAAGTCTGCTACTCCATTACATTATAGCTGGACGATGCTGAGGATGTTCTACGAGTCTGTGGTGGCCAGTGCTATCATGTTTGCTGTTGTGTGCTGGGGCAGCAGGCTGAGGGTAGCAGACACCAACAGAATCAACAAACTCATTCGTAAGGCCAGTGATGTTGTGGGGATGGAACTGGACTCTCTCACGGTGGTGTCTGAAAAGAGGTTGCTGTCTAAGTTGCATGCCATCTTGGTCAATGCCTCCAATCCACTACATAATGTACTGAGTGGGCACAGGAGTACATTCAGCTGGAGACTCATTCCACCGAAATGCAACACAGAGCGTCATAGGAAGTCATTCCTGCCTGTGGCCATCAAACTTTACAACTCCTCCCTTGGAGGGTCAGACACCCTGAGCCAATAGGCGGGTCCTGGACTTATTTCATAATTTACTGGCATAATTTACCTATTACTATTTAACTATTTATGGTTCTATTACTATTTATTATTTATGGTGCAACTGTAACGAAAACCAATTTCCCCTGGGATCAATAAAGTATGACTATGACTATGACTATGACTATGACTATTTATTATTCCTCTCAAACCTATTCTCCTGTCTTCTCCCCAAAACCTTTGATACCCTTACCTATAAAGAGCCTATCAACCTCTGCTTTAAATGTATTCAATGACTTGGCCTCCACAGCTGTTGGTGGCAATGCATTCCACAGATTCACCACCCTCAGGGTAAAGAAAGTCCTCTTTATCTCTGTTCTAAATGAACACCCCTCTATTCTGAGGTTGTGCCCTCTGGTCCTAGACTCCCCTACTATAGGAAATATCCTCTCCACAGCCACTCTATCTAGACCTTTCAATATTCGATAGGTTTCAATGAGACTCCACTCCCCACCATTCTAAACTTCAGCAAGTACAGGCCCAGAGTCATCAAATCCTCCTTATGCATTAACCTTTCCCTTCCCAGAATCATTCTTGTGAATATCCTCTAGACCCTCTCCAATGCCAGCACAACTTTTCTTAGATAAGGGCTCAAAACTGCTCACAATACTCCAAGTGCAGTGTGATCAATGCCTTACAAAGCCTCAGCATTGCATCCTTGCTTTTATGTTCTAGTCCTCTCAAAATAAATACTATCAGTGCATTTGCTTTCCTTACCACCAACTCAACCTGTAAGTTAACATTCAATGAAACCTGCTTGAGGACTCCCAAAGGAGTCTTGAATATTTGAATACGCAAACACCAGGAATTCTGCAGATGCTGGAAATTCAAGCAACACACATCAAAGTTGCTGGTGAATGCAGCAGGCCAGACAGCATCTCTAGGAAGAGGTACAGTCGATGTTTCAGGCCGAGACCTTTCGTCAGGACTAACTGAAGGAAGAGTTAGTAAGAGATTTGAAAGTGGGAGGGGGAGGGGTAGATCCAAAATGATAGGAGAAGACAGGAGGGGGAGGGATGGAGCCAAGAGCTGGACAGGTGATTGGCAAAAGGGATATGAGAGGATCATGGGACAGGAGGTCCAGGGAGAAAGACGGGGGGGGGGGGGACCAGAAGATGGGCAAGGGGTATAGTCAGAGGGACAGAGGGAGAAAAAGGAGAGTGAGAGAAAGAATGTGTGTATAAAAATAAATAATGGATGGGGTACGAGGGGGAGGTGGGGCATTAACGGAAGTTAGAGAAGTCGATGTTCATGCCATCAGGACCCAATGGGATCCCACAACTAAGCACATCTTTCCCTCCCCACCCTCTCTGCTTTCTGCAGGGATCGCTCCCTACGCGACTCCCTTGTCCATTCGTTCCCCCCCATCCCTCCCCACTGATCTCCCTCCTGACACTTATTCCTGTAAGCGGAACAAGTGCTACACATGCCCTTACACTTCCTCCCTCACTACCATTCAGGGCCCCAGACAGTCCTTCCAGGTGAGGCGACACTTCACCTGTGAGTCGGCTGGGGTGATATACTGCATCCGGTGCTCCTGATGTGGCCTTCTATATATTGGCGAGACCCGACGCAGACTGGGAGACCGCTTTACTGAACGCCTATGCTCTGTCCGTCAGAGAAAGCAGGATCTCCCAGTGGCCACACATTTTAATTCCACATCCCATTCCCATTCTGACACGTCTATCCATGGCCTCCTCTACTGTAAAGATGAAGCCACACTCAGGTTGGAGGAACAACACCTTATATTCCCTCTGGGTAGCCTCCAACCTGATGGCATGAACATCGACTTCTCTAACTTCCGCTAATGCCCCACATCCCCCTCGTACCCCATCCGTTATTTATTTTTATGCACACATTCTTTCTCTCACTCTCCTTTTTCTCCCTCTGTCCCTCTGACTATACCCCTTGCCTATCCTCTGGGTCCCCCCCCTTGTCTTTCTCCCTGGACCTCCTGTCCCATGATCCTCTCATATCCCTTTTGCCAATCACCTGTCCAGCTCTTGGCTCCATCCCTCCCCCTCCTGTCTTCTCCTGTCATTTTGGATTTCCCCCTCCCCGTCCCACTTTCAAATCTCTTACTTACTCTTCCTTCAGTTAGTCCTGATGAAGGATCTCGGCCTGAAACGTCGACTGTACCTCTTCCTAGAGATGCTGCCTGGCCTGCTGCGTTCACCAGCAACTTTGATGTGTGTTGCTTGAATATTTGAATGTTTTTCTTCTTTAGAAAACAGTCCATGTCTTTATTCCTTCTACCAAAGTGCATGGTCATACACCTCGCCACATCATATTCCATCTGCCACTTCTTTGCCCATTCTCCTAATCTGCTTAATCCCTTCTGCAGACTCCCTGCTTCTTCAACGCTACCTGTCTTTGTATCATCCGCAGACCTGGCCATAAAGCCATCAGTTTTATCATCCAAATAACTGATATATAACTTGAAAAGAAGTGGTTCTAACACCAACCCCTGTGGTACACCGCTAGTCACCGGCTGCCAACTGGAAAAGGCCCTCTTTATTCCCACTCTTTGCCTTCTGCCATTCAGCCAGTTGTTTACCCATTCCAGTACCTTTCCTCTAATACCGTGGGGTCTTATCTTGTTAAGCAGCTTCATGTGCAGCACCTTGTCAAAGGCCGTCTGAAAATCCAAGTTAACAACATCCACTCCTTTGTCTATCCTGCCTGTTATTTCCTGAAGAATTCCAACAGATTTGTCAGGCAAGAGTTCCCGTTAATGAAACCGTGCTGACTTTGGTCTGTACTGCATTGTGGGATGCTACTCCCTGGAACCATGCTGGGTTACACATATCAAAAGTTGCAACTTTGTAGAGGGCAGATTCACACAATTGTTCTTCTATGGAAAAACAGCTGAGGATATAGATGGCAAATTACATGTTTATTGTATTGAAAGAAGACACCTGAAAGCTTGCAGAGCACGAAGAAGCTTGGGACCGATTTGACACGAGGCACATATGCAGTGAACAGTGAGCAAAGCTCATATTGGGTGAAATTGACCTTGTGAGGACGTTGATTGTGGCAGATGTGGGGCTAATAGGCAAGTACTCAAAATGACAGGATGTGACTAATGGGGTCCCACAAGGATTTATAATGGGGCATCAAACATTCACCTTATTCATAATTGACTGAGATAATAGAACAACCAACCATGTGTTCAAATGTGCTGATCACATTAAGATAGGCAGCGATGTAAACAGTTCAGATAAAAGCAAAAGCTCACAATGAATAGTATGAACAAGTAGGCTTTAATAAGACCATCTATCTTGGATGTGAATATTTTCTAAGCAGTAAAAAAATAGGCTAGGGTCCAAAGAGACTTGGAGGCCAAGGTACATGACCCATTAAGGTGTCATGGACAGGGCAACAAAGAGGACAAATAAAATACTTGCATTCAAACCTTCAAATCTGCAAAACTGGAGGAAAAGTGAAGTCACACTGTAGTCATACAAAGCCCTGGGTAAACTTCAGCTGGAGCACCTGAGCTCTTCCTGGGACCATGCCTTAGGAAGGATGTTGGCTTTTCAGGGAGTTCAATTTATATTTCCTCCAATAGGACCACAACCTTGTCGTGGTTTGAAGACTTGTGTGCCTCAATGACACAGAGAGTTATGTTGGCTGGAGTCAGAGCTTTATGCTTTGTCTCTTGGTAGGGTCACCCATGCCAGCAAGTCAAAGAGTAGAGACCAGACTAAGAGTAGTCCACCGGTCCTCCAGTTCTGGAGGTTCAGCTCAGGGCAGCGACTCTGACTGATAAAACAAAACTGTTACAGAAACAGCAATGAAGAATCCTTCTATATTTGAGTGCAAAGGTATTCCTGGATCTCCACCCAGAACTTGCGTGACTGACAGTAGTGAAAACCAAGCTACTGAGACGATGAAGGAGGCCCTGAACACCACCAGGGATGGAAGACCTTCATTGCCGCCCTAAACACCAGTGGCAAAATAGATAATAGGAAGGATTTTATATTTACTAACCTGGTGTATAACCAGTTAAGTTATGAGTTGAGACTTCACAAACTTAGATTGTAATCTTTGGAAGTTATAAAGTTAAGGATGATTTATTTGAAGATTTCTAATAGAGGAGAAGAGGAAACCATCTATTTCTGTTAGTCAGTGAACCAAAATAATGAGATGCAGACTAAGAAGAGAAGTAAGGAATCAGACCAATATCAGTAGTAAAAATTCTGAACTCTCTTCCACAAACAACAGCAGCTGGGTCAATTATTAGTTTTAAAGCTGGCATTGATGGATTTTTCATAACCAAAAGCATTAAGAGATTTGGGGAAAAGGAGTAAGGTCAGTGATCAGCCATGGTCTCATTAAATGATGGAATAGCTTTGAAGGACTAATAAACCTACCCTTCATCTCATATTCCTGCATTTCTCCAATCAATATGACACTTTATCCTGTGCCAAAGGAAGTCTATAATACTTGAAAAGGCCTCAAACGTCGACTGTACCTCTTCCTAGAGATGCTGCCTGGCCTGCTACATTCCCCAGCATCTTTGATGTGTGTTGCTTGAAATTCCAGCATCTGCAGATTTCCTCGTGTTTGCATCCTCTATTTCTGCTGTTTTCTGGAAAAAGAGACAGAGATGAATTGTCTCTCTGGCAGTTTCCTATTATGTTTAACTCAACCAACATCAGCTCTGCTTTGAGTCCTCGGCTTTGCTTGTTGCTGGCGGTCGGGGCAGGGTCGAAGCGCTCGGCAGAGATGGTGCTCGGTGCTTGGTGTCGGAGGGCTGGTCGGAGGCTCGAAGTTTTCGGACGGACTCAGAGTCAGCGGCGGTTGGGTGCTTCCAATGCATCGGCAAGTTTGCGGCGCTTGGAGTTCATGGCAGGGAGAGTTTCTCCCTTCTACCGTCTGCATGACATGATGGGGCTATCAGGACTTGAGACTTTTTTTACCGTGCCCATGGTCTGCTCTTATCAAATTATGGTATTGCTTTGCACTGTTGTAACTATATGTTATAATTATGTGGTTTTGTCAGTTTTAGTCTTGGTTTGTCCTGTGTTTCTGTGATACCTTTCTGGAGGAACATTGTATCATTTTTTAAATGCATGCATTTCTAAATGGCAATAAACGAGGACTGAGTGTCCTCATAATCTAAAAAAAAGTTGTGGCTGCAGACGATGGTCAATTTTAGTGGGGAATTCTTCAAAGAAGCCTTAAAATCTCATACAATGTTTTCTATTGAAATTTAGTTTGGAGATTATATTCTGTGAAGATTTTGGGGGGAAATGGCGTATGGTTAAAAGTCCTTCTCCATCTCCTGTCCCTCAGCTTTCCAGCAGGTATCCTGCTCTGTTTGACTCTATTCATTCTCCCAAATATGTTGTATGGTGACATGACAGTATATTAATATATATTAATACAGCCATTGTTGGAAGTGATTGGTTTGTGTTGGAGTCTTGAAGTTAGTGACAAGTTCTCAAGCATCTGCCATGCTACTCCCTGCACAAAACACCTGAACTACACACAGAAATTAAAAGATTAAAATGAGATTTATTTGTCACATGTACACTGAAGCACAAGTGAAATATGTCATTTGCTTCAACAGACAATGCAGTTCAAGGATGTGCTGGGGCAGCCTACAAGTGTTAACATGCTTCTGGTGCCAACATAGCATGCCCACAAAGTGCTAAACTTTACTAACCTGTACGTCTTTGAAATGGGTGAGGAAACCATTTGGGCACCGGGCCAGTTTGAGGGGGTCAGGGTGTCAGGGCCAGAGGAGACAGGCAGGTTGGTGTTCAGTTTTAATTTGCTTTAAGATGCTTTAATTTGCTTCAGAAATGTGCAAGCATCAGGAGTAATGCTTTTGAGACCAATGTGTGGAGAATCAGCATGTTTTTTTAATTGCTCCTCACATGATTTAACTATACCATCACTGGAAGTAAAGACTCCTGCTGAATATTGACAGCAAAGACAGAGAAGGGCTACTGGAGTCATGATGGAGAATGAGCTAGGTGGCGGTACCATGGGTCATCATGATTAGGACGAGTAATTGGCTGTCACTGAGATTAGAACTGGACAACTGCTTGGCTGCAATGTATTGCTTGTGGGAGAATACTCTGCCTTCATTCATGGTATTGGCTAATTGTAAGGCCTCTAAAGATGATTGGGAGAATGCAGAAGGTACTGAGCCAACTTCATTAGTAGAAGGTGAGAGGAGTTAGTTTGAGGGGATGGGAGAGACAGTGTGGCAGAATACATTGTACAATTCTGACATTGAACCTTTACATAGAATATGAAGGGGCAAAATGAATCCATCCAGTCACATGTCAGTGTTTATGATCTACTTCTGACATCCTACCTCAACTGGCTTCATCTGCATTAACCTCCACTCCCCTTTCCTCAGTATGTTTACCTAACTTCCTTTAAATGGTCTCAATTTCTGTCTGTGGTAGCAAATCCCATGTTTCCCTTATTACAGTGCTCAGGGTAAAAGGCAGTGGACTGTGACTTGAAGGAAGAACTATGGCTATTTACTTCACCCTGTCACTACACTGCCACCCCCTCACTAAACTCAGAAGTCATTGTGACCAATTGTGTGGCTCCTTGTCTAAAGAGGAAATGAACTAGAATCCTCCTAATCAATACAACCCTGTAAATCATTTCATTATTATAGTTCAGAGGAAGCTTGCTGGATTGATCCCTGGGATGTTGGTTTACGGAGTCAATATTGAACAAATTGGGCCTAAACTTAATAGAGTTTAAAAGAATGATGAATTTACTGAAACTTATAAAATTCTGAGCTGGATTGATGGGGTAGGTGCTGAAAGGGTGTTTGCAGTCATGAAAAGCTAGGTTTAATATGGAGCCAAGCTGCAATCTTCATTGAGGTTGTGACTCAAACTTTGTTACTTTTGATTTCTAGGGATGGTTTTGGGCACGAAGAGGGGAGATAGTGGTCAGGTTAGGGTTTAGTGACAGGGCTATGGGGGAATTAGAGGTCATGCTGGAGTCCAGGCCCCCACTGTGCATTCAAAGGCCAACAATGCGGGTGTGGGTCATCTGTAGTTGGATGTCAGGCAGGCAGATCAGTGAGGATGAGTGGTAGTGACTCACAGGTCAGTGAGTTGTTGGCATGTTCAGAGTTCAGTGGCAGGAGGCAGGAGACACGAGGGCCGGTAAACAACTAGGTACGCAAGTCAGTGAGACCAAAGTTCAAGGCCTAGTGTTTGGGGTCCCGTCATCAGAGAGTCCAAAATTCAAGGTCGTCATCGGTGAGTTCTGGAGTTGATTTTCAATATCGAAACCCGAATGTTGTTTTGAAGTCGGGAAGTCTGATGAAGTCTGGGTCTGTGAGTCCATTGGGGTGGTCAAAACCAGATGTTTACAAATCTACGAGTCCTTGGGAGGCTGAAGGCAGACTGTCCTGGGATTGGAGGACTGTGTATGTGCGTGGATGGTTGGGTGGGATGGAGGGATGATGTTGGTTTTACTGTTATTGTTTGTTGCTTATTGTTCTGTCAAGCACTGCAGGCATGCTATTTCGACGCTGGAACGTGTGACAACACTGTGAGCTGTTCCCTTCACGTCGTTAGTTTGTTTTGATTGTTAATAAAACAATGCATTTCAATGTATGTTTCGATGTACATGTGATGCATAAATTAATCTGAATCTGAATAGGTTCAGAATAAGGAGTCATCCACTTAAGACAGAGATGAGGAGAAATTTCTTCTCTTAGACGGCCATGAATAAGAAATAAGAGAAGGATTAGGTCTTACAGCCCATTGAATCTGATGTCATTCAATGAGGTCATGGCAGATTTTTAACTTCAGTGCCATTTACTCCGATTCCCAGAAATCTATCGTTGAACACAATGACTGATCCTCCGCATGCTTCAAGGAGGGAGTAAGTTCTCCTTATCCCAATGATAACTAGTCTATCACTTGTCCCGAAACTGCTCTTCGGCTTCTCAGCCGATAAAACATCCTCCCAATGTCCGGACCTTTCTCGAATTTTGCGATTCTCTGATCACTCTACTAAATGCTACAGAATATGACTTTTTCTTTTATTTCAAAGATAAATTTTATTCACAGTAAAATACGAAAAGAAAAATACAGTGCAAAATCCTTTTACATTCTTATTTTCATTTGGTCAATACATTGAGTAGTGTTAACACATTTTGAAATACAATTGCACCATTGCCACTCGTGCCCCCCTGGGGTGATACGTTGTTGGAAGGCCTCCCCACCTGACTTCATCCCTCCACTCCCAGTAAACTGTGGTCCTTCCCCACAGAGCCTTTGCATTGGCTGTACCAAGCTTCAGTGCACCCCTTACTGTAGAATGCCATTCAGCAACATTCCCTTACGAACATCTCATTGCACTGGAAGATCAACAAATTTCGGGTATCGTAATAAGTGTCTTTCACTGTCTTTCACTGATACCTGTCTCCATTTGTGACCTGGAAACAGCTCATAGAGAACACAGTCCCAACATATACAAGATAACCCTACCAAATATAGAACGAGTTCGATGAATCCCTGCTGCACTCCCCCATGGCAAATACATCCTTTCTTCATTAAGGTGACCAAACTGTACAGAGTGCTCCAAGAGTGGGCTTGCTAAGGTACAGCACGTGTGTAATAAGGTGTCCTTATTCCATTTCAAATCTTTGAATTTTTGGAGGTGTAGGAACATTGAACATTTGCAAGGTTGAGGTAGTTTCTTAGTTCATATGGGAGTCGAAAATTGCATGAATAGAATAGATCAGATATTATTGAACAGCAGAGGCAGTCTGAGGAGCATATGACCTGCTCCTGTTCCTAATTCTTGTGTTTCTCTTATCCTATTAAATCAAGAAGTTGCACAAGTTATATATGGTAGTACCGTGTCATTGGGATTGATATTTGTGGAAATGGAGTGGGTCAGTTGAGGTTTTTTTTAGGACTGCTTTTGAGACAGGCAGGGAAATTTGTTCTTGAGACAGGCAGAAAAAGACTTGTGAGGGGAAAAGTAATGTAACCTCTAGTTTTGCCTCTGTACTTCTACTGAATGTGGCTACAGTGTGCTGGGTGATTTATAATATTGCCAGATTCAGTTACACTCCATAGCTCTGTTAGAAATTGGGTTGTCAGCCAGAAGATTGAAAGAGTAAATCACTTAAATCTATAACAGAGGAAAACAGAGAACATTGTTGACATTTTTCCATTGCATTATTTCAATTTGGTTCCACTCTTCCGTCACGTAATTTTGTAATCATTCATTTAATATGATTTTCATAAGAAAAAATGTTGATTTAATGTGCTTTGCAAGTGTGCGACAGGCTGAAACTATAATGTTTTGTAATTTAATAAAAAATCCACGAAATCAAAATATAATCTCCAGATGTCCTTGCCAAAATACTATACATATATATATAAAAATATATATGCATGCTCAGTTCTGTTAGAGGAGCGAAGATTGCACAAGGGAGTAGATATCTATGTCAAATGCAATAAGGATGTCATGTTGAGTCCTTCAGTATTACTGCCAGAATTTGTAATATTGCAAGAAAAGTACCATTTAAACATTTTGATTTCATCTTCCTAGCACTGCATTTTCTTTGCAGTGCAAAGAGAGATCTTATTTCATTCCAGTATCCCGAAGGAAATAAATTATGGTGGCTACAAGAAACATTTTAATCACAAGAAGAATCCATTCAATAGCAGGCTGAATTTGGCTGCTCCCTCATTTGTTATTGCATTTGTTGGCTCCCTGGGTTCACTGCCTTGGGAAGATGTGGTATGGATGAGCGGGGAATGGCTTGGCAGGAGGCATATATGGTAGGTCACTTCAGGGTGAAGTTTGATCTGTTTCAAATTTTATTTTATTTTAACCTTTTCTGAAGTACTGACTGATGACTGTTTATTGACCACACTTTGTAGGAAATGTGGTCTCCTGCACATTGGAGAAAACAAATGTGATCACTTTGCATAACACTTGTATTTACCCTGCAGTGGTGACTCCAAGCTTCCCCATTGCCTGCCACTTTAATTTCTCAACCCACTCTCACCTGATGTCCTGTGGCCCCCCTGTACCATCACAGTAAGGCTCAACACAGCTTGAGGAACAGCAACTCATTTTCCACCTCTGCATTGCAGCCTTCTGGATTTAATACTCCAATATGACAATTCCAGGTAACCTGAGTTCTCAGTCTGTATTAGCCATCTGTTTGTGATACTAGTGCAGCAAGTCAGGCAGCATCTATGGAAAGGAATAAAGAGTCGACATTTTGGGTCTCAGCCCACAACATCAACTCTTTATTCCATTCCATAGATGCTGCCTGACTTGCTGAGTTCCTCTAGCATTTTGTGAGTGTTACTCTGGGTTTCCAGCATCCACAGAATCACTTGTATTTGTAATATTAGTTCATCTTGTTCCATACAGATTTTTTTCGCTGGGTGTGGATGACATATCCAGCTAACCCTCTGTGCTTACCCTCCTGTTCTGCATCTTGCAATTCCTAGATTCTTTTGTCTATGTTCTGAAGGCATTCTGAAGTATTCCAAAGGCAAGATGACACAACCAAAGCCAACATTAAATCCAAAGAGAGGGCATATAATAAAGTTAAAATTAGTGAGAAGTTAGTGGATTGGAAAGCATTTAAATACCAACAGAAGGCGACTAAAAAAGCCATTAAGAAGGTAAAGATGGAATATGAAAGTAAGCTAGCCAATAATATTAAAGACGATACCAAAAGTTTCTTCAGATACATAAAGTGTAAAAGAGGTGAGAGTGGATATCGGACCACTGGAACATGATGCTGGAGAGGTAGTAATGGGGGCAAGGAAATGGCAGATGAACTGAATAAGTATTTTGCATCAGTCTTCATTGTGGAAGACACTAGCAGTATGGTGGAAGTTCCAGGTGTCAGGGGTCATGAAATGTGTTAAGTTACAATTATAGAAAGAAGGTTCTTGGGAAACTGAAAGATCTGAAGTCATCTTCATATGGTGTACACCCCAGGGTTATGAAAGAGGTGGCTGAAGAGATTGCGGAGTCATTAGTAATGATCTTTCAAGAATCCCCAGATTCTGGAATGGTCCTGGAAGACTAGAAAATTGCCGGTCACTCCACTCAAGAAGGGAGAGAGGTAGTATAATGGAAATTATAGGCCAGTTAGTCTGACCTCAGTGCTTAGAATATGTTGGAGTCGATTATCAAGGATAAGTCTCAGGGTACTTGGAGGCACATGATAAAATAGGCTGTAGTCAGCATAATTTCCTGAAGAGAAAGTCTTGTCTGACAAATCTGTTGCAATTCTTTGAAGAAATAACAAGCAGGACAGACAAAGGAAAATTGGTTGATGTTGTGTACTTGGATTTTCAGAAGGCCTTTGCTGAGGTACCACACATGAGGCTGCTTAACAAGCTAAGACCCCATGGTGAGAAGATACTAGCATGGATAAAGCAGTGGCCTATTAGCAGGAGGCAAAGAATGGAAATAAGGGAACCCTTGTCTAGTTGGCTGACAGTGGCTAGTGGTGCTCCACAGGGGTCCGTACAGGGACTGATTCCTTTTACATTATATGTCAATGATTTGGATGATGGAATTGATAGCTTTGTTGCAAGGTTTGCAGCTGAGATGAAGACAGGTGGAAGGGCAGGTAGTTTTGAGGAAATAGAGAGGCTACAGAAGGACAAACAAATTAAGAGAATGGACAAAAAAGTGGTAGATGGAAAACAGTTTTGGGAAGTGTATGGTCATACACTTTGGTAGAAGAAATGAAAGGGTTGACTACTTTCTAAATGGAGTGAAAATACATTAAAAAAAAGAGGCGCAAAGGGATTTGGTAGTCCTTGTGCAGGACTCCCTAAAGGAAATTTGCATTTTGAGTCTGTGGTGAAGGCGGCAAATGCAATGTTACCATTCATTTCAAAAGTACTGGAATATCAAAGCAAGGATGTAATGTTCAGACTTTATAAAGTACTGGTGAGGTCTTACTTGGGGCATTGTGAGCAGTTTGGGGCCCCATATCTTTGAATGGATGTGCTGAAACCAGACAGGGTTCAAAGGAGGTTCACAAAAATTCCAGGATTAAATGACCTGTCATATGAAGACCGTTTGATGGCTTTGGTTCTGTATTCATTGGAATTCAGTGAATGAGGGGTGACCTAGTTGAAACCTATCAAATAGTGAAAGAACCTTGATAGAGTGAATGTGGAGAGGATGTTTTCTATGGTGGGAGTGTCTAAGACCAGAAGACACAGCTTCAGAATAGAGGGGCGTCCTTTTAGAACGGAGATGAGAAGGGATTTCCTTAGCCAGAGAGCAGTGAGTCTGTGGAATTCATTGCCATAGGCAGCTGTGGAGGTCAAGTCTTCATGTATATCTAAGGCAGAGGATAGATTCTTGATTGGTCAGGTCATGAAGGGATAAGGGGGGGAAGGCAGGAGGTTGCAGCTGAGCGGAAAAAATGGATCAGCCATGATGAAATGGTGGAGCAAACAAGACGGGCCAAATGGCCAATTCTGCTCCTGTAGCTCACAGTCTTATGTTTCCCCTCTCGCACTGTTCTCATTCACATATGAACCAGATAACATTCTTCAGTTGTTCACCCCAGTTTTACTCCAACTGAGACATCACTCCCTGCACACTTATAAAGTTATTTTGTCTTTTTTTTCAATTCTAATGAAGGGTCTCCAGCCTGAAACAATAACTGTTTCTTTTCCCACAGATGTGGCCTGACCTACTAAGTATTTCCAGCATTTTCTGTTTTTGTTTGGGATTTCCACATCTGCAATTTTTCTTTCACTTTTGCTTTAAGGACATTGATCTCCTTGGATTAATATGGTGGTGACAATTCATGGCTGTGAAGTATTTGTGGAATTCTGAGGTTGCAGATGAAATGCAGCTTTTCCTCTTGGTATTGAAATCCAGCAGGATATTCAGCAAACAACAGGAATACTGCAGATGCTGGAAATTCAAGCAACACACATCAAAGTTGCTGGTGAACGCAGCAGGCCAGGCAGCATCTCTAGGAAGAGGTACAGTCGACGTTTCAGGCCAAGACCCTTCGTCAGCACTTAGTCCTGACGAAGGGTCTCGGCCTGAAACGTCGACTGTACCTTTTCCTAGAGACACTGCCTGGCCTGCTGCGTTCACCAGCAACTTTGAAGGATATTCAGCAACAAGGCCATTGCTGCAGAGTTTTACCTTGCTCTTAATTAAGATTCACTTCAGAAAGAAAGAAAGACCACATAATTAGAAAGAGCAGCAATGTTGATTGAACCACACCAGTATCCCACCCCAACAACAGCAATTGCACTGCGTGTGCACCACCACATGAATGAGATTAGGTTCTTTAATGCAAAACAGGAATTAAAATGAACCCTTCCTCCAAAATTAGGTGGGGAAAAGGTAGATGGAAGAAAAAAAAATATATATATGTTAAGTGGTGAGTAAAAATGTGGAAGATAGAATATAATGTGGGGGGATTAACTTTAATAAATCAAAAAAAGTTTTTAAATAGATGATAGAACAAGGAATGCTAACACTCAGAGGAATTTTGTATTTGAATCATAGAAACTTAACAGTGGTTTAGGTTGCACCTAGAATCTGAGATTTACATCATAGAAATAGATTCCTTGGCCCAGTGAATATTTGTTGACCATCATCCAGCCTTTCACCTTAATCCTTAATTATCTCTTTTTCTTCCTGATACCCCTGCCAAGAGTCCCCAGATTCTACTCCTCATCTGTATTTGAGAGGCAGTGTATACATGCCATCAACCTGCCGATCTGCATGTCTTTGGGATGTGGGAGGAAGTCCTCACGGTCATAGGGAGAACCTGCGAACTCCACACAGACAGTAACCAAGAAAAGGACTGATCCCAGGATTGACAGCAGCTCTACTAGTGGTGCCAGTGCGCTGCTCTTCTGGAGGGCAAAGGCTACTTTAGTCTTTTTAACAAAATGATTTTAATATAATAAAAATATATATTATTGAAAAAAAATACTGTAAAATATCTTACCCCAATTATATAGGCCCTTGGTGAGACTGGTTCCAAAGTATTATATTCATATTTGAACTCTTTACTCAATAACTTTACTGTAACAGCTGTTTCTGAGACTTGGCTAAATGAAGAGCAAATTGCCATGGTTGAGATTGAAGGATATGATTTATTTTTCATTAATAGGTTTAATAAAAGTGTGGGGGTTGCACTATATATTAAATCATCTTACAAAAGAGAAATCGTTGAAAATATGTCTTTTGCTTCAGACAATATTATGGAATGTGTGACTGCAGAAATTAAAGTTGAGAGATCAAAGAAAATTATAAGCTGTATATATAGAACCCAGGATCCAACATAGATACATTTAAAGATAAGTTGGCTAGGTTGTATGATAACATTAACAACGAGAAGGTGGTTTTTGTCTATGGGGATTTTAATATTCCTCATGGACATACACAAATAACAAATTTTATCAATGCAATGTTTTTGCATGCGTTTATATTCTTCAATCACACAACCAAGCAGGATAACTGTAAGTAGTGCTACGCTCATCAATAACATATTTACAAATGTTACTGATGGGAAAATAACAGGAGGTTTACTCATAAATGATGTTAGCGATCACCTGCCTGTTTTTGTAGCTTCTGAGAGCCGCATCGTGATTAATAATGAAATTAAAACTAGTAGGTTAATTCGACATATCACAGAAGGCACCATTAAATCTCTTAAGGAGGAATTAATTACACAAGATTGGAATACAGTCTATGTCGATGATGTAGATGAAGCCTATGAAGCATTTGTTTCTGTAATAATTAATTTGTATGATAAACATTGCCCACTAGTTAAAAAAGTTGACAAAAAGAAGTATATTGATAAGCCTTGGTTAACAGAGGGAATACAAAATGCTTGTAAAAAGAAAAATGTATTATATAAGAAATTCTTAAAACATAGAACAAAGGAAGCTGAAATTAAATACAAGATATATAAAAATAAGTTAACAAGTATTTTGAGACCTAGTAAAAAGAGTTATTATAGTTAATTATTGGAGAATAATAGAAATAATATTAAAAATACTTGGAGAGTTTTAAATGAAATTATTTAAAAGGATAAAAGAAAAACAATTCACCCATATTACTTTAATTTAAACAATGATATGGTAATAAAGGATACTAATTTGGTTGCAGATAGTTTTAATGATTTTTTTTATTAATGTGGGAACTAAATTAGCTAAATCAATTACTGAATCCAGCAATAAAGATGGAGTAAATAGTAATATTATCAATATAAACACTTACACTATATTTATTAGAGCAACTGAGGAAAAAGAAATAATTGATATAGTATATAAATCAAAGAGCAAGAAATCAACAGGTTGAAATGGATATGATATGTAATTAATTAAAAACATCATTAACTGTGTTGTGAAACCACTGACTCATATTTATAATCAGTCTTTGATTGCTGGAAAATTTCCCAATAAAATGAAAATAGCCAAGGTCATTCCAATATACAAAGCTGGAGATAAACATGTATTTCCAAATTATAGACTAGTTTCTTTGCTTTTACAATTTTCCAAAATATTTGTAAGAAGGTTAAATGATTTCATAACAAAACATAATATACTCTGTGAACAGCAATATGGTTTCAGAAAAAACAGCACCACTAGAATAGCATTAATAGATGTTGTAGAAGAAATATCAAACGCTATAGAAAAAAATGAATACACAGTGGGAATATTCCTTGATCTAAAAAAAGCCTTTGACACCATTGACCATAAATTATTATTAACAAAATTAGAAAGATATGGTATTAGAGGGGTGGCACATGACTGGTTAAGTAGTTATTTGGAAGACAGGTATCAGTATGCACATATAAACAACTTGAATTCAAAACTTTTGAGGGTAACTTGTGGGGTTCCACAACGTTCAGTGTTTGGTTCTTTGCTGTTCATTTTGTATATAAACCATATATGTATGGTCTCTCAGACATTAAAATATATATTATTTGCTTATGATACAACTATATTTTGTAGTGGGGAACATCTGAAACAACTTTTGGATACAGTGGAGAAAGAACTAAAAATTATAAAGAAATGGTTTGATACTAACAAGTTTATCACTGAACCTAAGTAAAACTAAATTCATAATATTTGGAAACCGTGTACCAAACTCATAGAGTAAACTTAGAATAAATGATGTTGAAATTGATAAAGCATCTGAAACAAAATTTTTAGGAGTGGCAATAGATAATAAATTAAGTTGGAAACCACATATAAATTATGTTGAAGCAAAAATGTCAAAATCTATTGCAATGCTGTACAAAGGGCAAGATCTCTTAAATCAGGAATCTTTGTATACATTATACTGTTCACTTATAGCCCCATACATGACTTACAGTGCAAACAACAGGAATTCTGCAGATGCTGGAAATTCAAGCAACACACATAAAAGTTGCTGGTGAATGCAGCAGGCCAGGCAGCATCTGTAGTAAGAGGTGCAGTCGACGTTTCAGGCCGAGACCCTTCGTCAGGACTAACTGAAGGAAGAGTGAGTAAGGGATTTGAAAGTTGGAGGGGGAGGGGGAGATCCAAAATGATAGGAGAAGACAGGAGGGGGAGGGATGGAGCCAAGAGCTGGACAGGTGATAGGCAAAAGGGGATACGAGAGGATCATGGGACTGGAGGTCTGGGAAGAAAGACAGGGGGGGGGGTACCCAGAGGATGGGCAAGAGGTATATTCAGAGGGACAGAGGGAGTAAAAGGAGAGTGAGAGAAAGAATGTGTGCATAAAAATAAGTAACAGATGGGGTACGAGGGGGAGGTGGGGCCTTAGCGGAAGTTAGAGAAGTCGATGTTCATGCCACCAGGTTGGAGGCTACCCAGACGGAATATAAGGTGTTGTTCCTCCAACCTGAGTGTGGCTTCATCTTTACAGTAGAGGAGGCCGTGGATAGACATGTCAGAATGGGAATGGGATGTGGAATTAAAATGTGTGGCCACTGGGAGATCCTGCTTTCTCTGGCGGACAGAGCGTAGATGTTCAGCAAAGCGGTCTCCCAGTCTGCGTCGGGTCTCGCCAATATATATATTGGCGAGTATACTGCGTCCGGTGCTCCCGATGTGGCCTTTTATATATTGGCGAGACCCGACGCAGACTGGGAGACCGCTTTGCTGAACATCTACGCTCTGTCCGCCAGAGAAAGCAGGATCTCCCAGTGGCCACACATTTTAATTCCACAACCCATTCCCATTCTGACATGTCTATCCACGGCCTCCTCCTTATATTCCGTCTGGGTAGCCTCCAACCTGGTGGCATGAACATCGACTTCTCTAACTTCTGCTAAGGCCCCACCTCCCCCTCGTACCCCATCTGTTACTTATTTTTATGCACACATTCTTTCTCTCACTCTCCTTTTTCTCCCTCTGTCCCTCTGAATATACCTCTTGCCCATCCTCTGGGTCCCCCCACCCTCCTTGTCTTTCTTCCCGGACCTCCTGTCCCATGATCCTCTCATATCCCCTTTTGCCTATCACCTGTCCAGCTTTTGGCTCTATCCCTCCCCCTCCTGTCTTCTCCTATCATTTTGGATTTCCCCCTCCCCCCTCCAACTTTCAAATCCCTTACTCACTCTTCCTTCAGTTAGTCCTGACGAAGGGTCTCGGCCTGAAACGTCGACTGCACCTCTTCCTACAGATGCTGCCTGGCCTGCTGCGTGCACCAGCAACTTTGATGACTTACTGTGTAGAGGTACAGGGAAATACATGCAAAACAAATACAAACTCAATTTTTCTACTCCAAAAGAAAGTCATACGAATTGTAAATAATACAAGTTATTGAGCCAACCAATCCATAACTTAATCAACTAAACACTTTAAAATTCAGAGATTTCGTAGATTTTAAAATAATACAAATTATGTATAAAGTAAAAAATGGACAGCTACCACAAACTATGCAAAGGTGGTTTAAAATAAGAGAAAGTCAAGATAATTTGAGAGGAACATGCATATTTCAGAAACAAAGGATAAGAACAAATGTGAAAAACCATTGTATTTCAGTCAGAGGAGTGAATCTATGGAACAGTTGTAGTGAGAATTTAAAAACATGCACCACACTTAACAAGTTTAAAAAATTATTTTAAAATAATTTAATGAACAAATATAAAATACATGATTTAAAATGAATCAGAGTAATGTAAATAAATGATACCTGGAATTGGATTTTGTGTTAAAAGATTATGAATTTTTTTGTTTTGATGTGATGATTGACGCCAAATATGTTGTTGTATAAGTAAGAGGGCTAAGCATAATAAGCTGTAGCTTCAGCCTACACCCTTATGGTCCGTTTTAAAGAATACATATGTTTTTTTTTGTTGTCATTTTGTCCTATGAAATCATCGTTGAAAATGATGCTTTTTGTTATGTTTGTACTGACCGAAATAAATTTCATTCATTCATTCAATAAAGGGCCTGCAATGGAAGTTTACTGGATTTTTATGGATGAGGAGATTGTCCCAAGAGGAAGTAATTCATTATCAGATCAGAAGTATTATCAGATAATCTCACTGAAAAGAACGAAAATTTTGTAAAGGTTTAATGTAACAAATATTACAAACATAGAAAACCTACAACACAATACAGGCCCTTCGGCCCACAAAGCTGTGCCGAACATGTCCATACCTTAGAACTACCTAAGCTTACCCATAGTCCTCTATTTTTTTAAGCTCCATGTACCTATTCGAGAGTCTCAAAAGACCCTATCGTTTCTACCACCAGCACCACCGCCGGCAGCCCATTCCATGCACTCACCACTCTCTGCGTAAAATACTTACCCCTGACATCTCTGTACCTACTTCCAAGCACCTTAAAACTATGTCCTCTTGTGTTAGCCATTTCAGCCCTGGGAAAAAGCCTCTGACTATCCACACAATCAATGCCTCTCATTATCTTGTATACCTCTATCAGGTCATCTCTTATCCTCCATCGCTCCAAGGAAAAAATGCCAAGTTCACTCAAACTATTCTCATAAGGCATGCTCCCCAAACCAGGCAACATCCTTGTACATCTCCTCTTCACCCATTCTATGGTATTCACATCCTTCCTGTGGTGAGGCAACCAGAATTGAGCACAGTACTCCAAGTGGGGTATGACCAGACTCCTATATAGCAGCAACATTACCTCTCGGCTCTTAAACTCAATCCCATGATTGATGAAGGCCAATGCACCGTATGCCTTCTTAACCACAGAGTCAACCTGTGTCTGTGTGCTTTGAGTGTCCTATGGACTTGGACCCCAAGATCCCTCTGATCCTCCACACTGCCAGGGGTCTTGCCATTAATGCTATATTCTGCCATCATATTTGACCTACCAAAATGAACCACCTCACATCTGTCACTTCTCAGCCTAGTTTTGCATCCTATCAATGTCCCGCTGTAACCCCTGACAGCCCTCCACACTATCCACAATACCCCCAATCTTTGTGTCATCAGCAAATTTACTAACCCATCCCTCCACTTCCTCATCCAGGTCATTTATAAAAATCATGAAGAGTAGGGGTCCCAGAACAGAGCCCTGAGACACACCACTGGTCACCGACCTCCATGCAGAATATGACCCGTCTACAACCACTCTTTGCCTCCTGTGGGCAAGCCAGATCCACAAAGCAATGTCCCCTTGGATCCCATGCCTCTTTACTTTCTCAATAAGACTTGCATGGGGTACCTTATCAAATGCCTTGCTGAAATCCATATATACTACATCTACGGTTCTACCTTTATCAATGTGTTTAGTCACATCCTCAAGAAATTCAATCAGGCTTGTAAGGCACGACCTGCCTTTGACAAAGGCATGCTGACTATTCCTAATCATATTATGCCTCTCCAAATTTTCATAAATCCTGCCTCTCAGGATCTTCTCCATCAACTTACCAACCACTGAAGTAAGACTCACTGGTCTGTAATTTCCTGGGCTATCTCTACTCCCTTTCTTAAATAAGGGAACAACATCCGCAACCTTCCAATTATCTGGAGCTTCTCCCGTCCTCATTGATGATGCAAATATCATCGCCAGAGGCTCAGCAATCTCCTCCTTTGCTTCGCACAGTAGCCTGGGGTACATCCCGTCCGGTCCTGATGACTTATCCAACTTGACGCTTTCCGAAAGCTCCAGCACATCCTCTTCCTTAATATCTACATGCTCAAGCTTTTCAGTCCGCTGCAAGTCATCCCTGTAATCGCCAAGATCCTTTTCTGTAGTGAATACTGAACCAAAGTATTCATTAAGTACCTCTACTATCTCCTCCAGTTCCATACTTTTCCACTGTCACACTTGATTGGTCCTATTCTCTCATGCCTTATCCTCTTGCTGTTCATATACTTGTAGAATGCCTTGGGGCTTTCCTTAATCCTGTCCGCCAAGGCCTTCTGGCTCTCCTAATTTCATTCCTAAACTCCTTCCTGCTAGCCTTATAATCTTCTAGATCTCTCATTACCCAGTTTTTTGAACCTTTCGTAAGCTCTTCTTTTCTTCTTGACTAGATTTACAACAGCCTTTGTACACAACGGTTCCTGTACCCTACCATCTTTTCTGTCTCATTGGAACGTACCTACGCAGAACCCCAGGCAAATATCCCTTGAACACTTGCCACATTTCTTCCACACGTTTCCCTGAGAACATCGGTTTCCAATTTATGCTTCCAAGTTCCTGCTTGATAGCCTCATATTTCCCCTTACTCCAATTAAATGTTTCCCTAACTTGTCTGTTCCTACCCCTCTCCAATACTATGGTAAAGAAGATAGAATTGTGATCACCTTCTCCAAAATGCTCTCCCACTGAGAGACCTGACACCTGACCAGGTTCATTTCCCAATACCAGATCAAGTACAGCCTTTCTTCTTGTAGTCTTGAGTACATATTGTGTCAAGAAACCATCCTGAACACACCTAATAAACTCCACCCAATCTAACCCCTCACTCTAGGGAGATGCCAATCAATATTTGGGAAATTAAAATCTCCCACAACAACCCTGTTATTATTACACCTTTGCAGAATGTTGGGAGATTATTTCCCATGAATGGTGAGTGTGGGATGAGGAGGGATCACATTCTCAGAAGAACAGAACATTTGTTTACAACTGGTGACAGCTCTTTACTCAGTCTGCCTTTACATGCTTGCTGTCTTTACCACGGATCAAATGGAGCATATCAATAATGATTAATGAATATTATTGTGTTGACAGACAGAACTTGGGAAGCAGGTGTGTGGTGCAGAGTTGGTGGCTGGTGAGGGTGACAGCAGTGAGGGCTTTGAATGAGGTATTCCAATTATGAGGGCATAGATATGGCAGAGGATAAGAAACAGTTCTCATAGCATATATTTCTAAAATCAGAAGGCATAGGTTCAAGGTAAAGAGAAGAGGGAGAACCTGATGAAGAAAATATTTCACTGAGTGATTGAAATTTGGAACATACTACCTGAGGCATTAGATAAGGAACTGTTTCACTATAGCATATAACATTATGGGATACGTGCTGAAGAATGGGCTTAGAATAGATGGATATTAAGGTTGGCATGGACACAATTCGTCAAGGGGCTTGTTTCCATTCTGTATGAGTCCACGACTCTTAAAGCTGACTGATTTTTTGAAAAATTTCTGCAATACCTCTAGCTATCACAAGGGACGATCACCTATATTAGACCTGAAAGGAAATACCAATCACCCAGTAACTCCTAGCTCTGTGTCAGCTCAGTAAGTGGCCAGTATTCAGTTAACTGCAAAGTTGTCCAAGATAGAATGTTTGAGGGCCACTCTCAGGCACCCCTGTTGTAATCTCCCCCAGTTACCATGAATTGCATTGCTCTCCCATTATTCAGCATATCTATAAAGCAGCATCCATCATCACGGACTCCCACCATTCAGCCCATGCTCACTTCTCGCTGTTGCCATCAGGAAGGAATTACAGGAGCCTCAGGACTCACACCATCAGGCTCTGGACCAGTTATTTCCCTTGAACCATTAAGCTTTTGAACCAGAGGGTATAACTTCACTCAACTTCATTCACCCCAATGTATAAGTGAAAAGGGGGTTAGAATACGGGATAGGAAGGGTTAAATGGTGTATGTGACCTGGAAAATATAGCAGGGGCGGGAACTAGACAACAGAACCGGGCACAGTTAGGATGTTGCAACTGCATGCTCATCTCTTAGCAAAGAAGCGCTTACTGACCTGTATCTCTGCAGGTGAAGCTGTTGTGACCATAATGAAATTGCTAACCACAAATCCGTCATAAGCGTGGACAGGGGAAACAGGTGCTAACTGAAACCTTTTTTTTTTGGATATAAATGTAACCTTGTACTTGTGCTAGGCAGAGTTGATTGCCAGACGCTGTAGGTGCGTATGGTGGTTACCTCTCCTCGGATCAAATTAAATAAAGAATTGATCGAATGAAAACGTGGCCTCTCAGTGTTTTCTCCGACTGAAGAATGAAGCGGTATGGACACCAACACTGAACTGATTCCAAAACTATGGACTCACTTTCAAGGACTCTACAACTCATGCTTTCGCTATTTATTATCATTATTTTGCTTTTATTCTCTTTTTGTATTTAGTTTGTTGTCTTTTGCATAACGCTTGCTTGTCCATCTTTGTTGTATGTGGATTTTCATTGATTCAAAGTTCAAAGTACATTTATTATCGATGTATAATTTATACAACCTTGAGATTTGTCTGCTTACAAACAGCCACAAAACAAGAAATCTGAAACAACCCATTTAAAAAATGATCAACAGCCAATGCACAAAGAGAAAAAAAAATCACATCATATTTCTTTGTATTTAAAATGAATCCCTGCAAGAAAATTAATCTATGAATCTCAGGTGACACGTTTACTTTAATAATACATTTACTTTGAACTTTCAACTCTGTTTCATAGAATAATAGCATGCCTCAATGTGGCATATTCATCTGCTAGAAGAAAAAAGATCTTCCTATCATTTTTATTGGGTACAAGCTACAGATTTGGGTATAAATCAATCAGCCGTAGATAGGAAATAGCCTATTAGCAGTATTTCAGCTGTTTTTTGGAGAATAATGGGAGAATAAATTTGAGGTATGTCTGTAAGCAAGTCATTTTGTACCAATAGGTCTGACAGTGAGTACTCCTCAGTAGTATTTCTAATATCACACTTCAATGTGTCAAGAGCATTTTAAAAAGTGCATTAATTTTACGGCTATTCACACATATCAGCCAATGGCAATTAATGTCTAACTGACCTTGAGATTTACTGCAATTACCCTTTGTGAATTCAAATGGATGGGTCACATTAAACCAAGGTTGGGCTTGACAGCAGGGTGATATATTACGACTGAGGTTAAGCTGCCTTTTATTATGATTTCAGATCACTGTGTCAAGGAAACGTACTTAGTGATCCTTTATTCATCCAAAACAGATACAGAAACTGCAATTGTTTTTGGAAAATAGGCAGGGGAAATTGGTTAGTGAAATCTGTAGAACATTACTGCTCATGTAACATCAGGACCTGAAACAATGAAAATGTTTTTAACGTATAGTCCCTATCCAGAAACAGATGGGCTCAGTAATATTACATATCACTGGATGTTAATCTCCATAAAAGAGTATCATTGAGATGGAGGGTTCTGCCTCATCCTATTTGCCTTTTTTACCTTTCTACCTGAAAGGTGGCCATTCAGTCCACCTAACTCATGCTGGCTCTCAGAGCATTTTCACTCCCTAATTATCTCTGTAAATCGATACATTGGTTTATTATTGTCACATACTCTTAGTGTCAAGCCTTTGTTTTGCATGCTACCATTCAGATCATATCATTACATCAGCACACTGAGGTGACGATCATAATACAGGTCGACCTCCACTAATCCGACTACCTGTAATCCAGCACCTTCGATAATCCGGCACCGATTTCAAATTTTCCGCGCAACTGTGCTTTCAAATATCCCCGGCCACTGTACCAATCTGCTGCGCATTGCTTTGGTTGCGCTAGATCTGTTCACATGTTGGCCCGCTCTTGTAAGCAGACAGGCGATTCCTCCTCATTTTCCTGCATTTATTAATACTATTTGCTCTTATTTGGCCCCAGTGAGTGAAAGAAATGCACCTCATGCTGTGAAGCAAAAACACCGCACATTATCCATTAAAGCTGAGGTTGAACTCTTGAAAAAACTGGACAGTGGTGTATCAGTGAAGAGCTTGTGCGAGTGTTACAACATTGGCTCTTCCACAGTGTACAATATAAAGAAACAGAAAGAAAAACTGCTACATTTCTTTTGCTGATAGTGGCTCAAAGAAATAGATGTGTGCAAGAAAAACAATGAAAGAAGTTCAGAACTAGATAAAGTGCTGATAACGTGGTTTAATCTTCATGTAAGTGAAGGTGTTGAACTATCTGGAGATATGGTGAAGGAACAAGCAAAAGTGTTTCATGAAGAACTAGGGCTAGATTATGAGTGTGACTATAGTGAAGGCTGGCTTCATCAGTTCAAGCAGTGTCATGGCTTACAGTTTCGTGCAGTGTGTGGTGAAAAGCAGACAAGGAAGCAGCAGCAGTTTGTTGACGAGTTTGCCAATTTAGTCTCCGATGCAAAACCCGAACAGGTGTACAATGCTGATGAGACTGCTTTGTATTGGAGATGTACACCAAGAAGAACACTGCAACAGCAGATGCAGAATCGTCAACAGGGTATAAGGCATCGAGAGATCATGTGACTTTGCTAGGCTGCTCTAATGCTGCAGGAGCCCACAGATGTAAGTTACTGGTCATTGGCAAAAGTTTACGTCCCAAGGCCTTCAAAGGTAAGATGCAATTTCCTGTAATTTACCGTGCTAACAAAAACGGATGGATTACAACTAGCATTACACTAGAATGGTTTGAAAATTAGTTCCTTCCCGAAGCACGAGCTCACTGTGACTCTGTTGGCCTGCACCACAACGGTAAGATAATGCTTGTTTTAGACAACAGTTCAGCACACCTGAAAGCAGAACTCCTGGTAAAAAACAATGCTTTCGGTATCTTCCTGCCACCTAACTGTACATTATTAATTCAAGCCCTGGACAATGGCATATTACGTTCTCTAAAGTCGAAGTACCATTCCCTGTTTATGAGGCGCCTTTTGAGTGCAGTTAATGCTGGCAGACCGGCAAAGGAATTTATAAAGGATTTTAATATGAAAGAGATGATTTACTGTGCTGCTAATGCTTGGAGGTCTGTAGGGCCATCCACACTGAAGAATGGTTGGCATAGATTGTGGCCAGGTTTAATGTTTGAGTCTGCACCTGGTGAAGACACTGGAAATGACTTTACAGGCTTTAGAGTTTCCAAGGAAAAACAGATTATACGTGATCTGCTTTCTTTTGCTCAAGAGCTAATTAATCCTGCTGCCAAGGATCTTGCATCAAGGTTCAATGATGACAATGTTGAAGAATGGATGAATATAGATGAGGATGAGCCTACTGTTCATCATTATACTGACTCGGAAATTGTGCAGATGGTTGTACGTCCAGAGAAGGAAGATATTGGAGGAGAAAGCAGTGATGAAGGTGAGGAAGTTGTAGCAGAGACACTTTCTATTGACAGGCTAATTAAGTTGACAGGTGAATTGCTGAAAGGATTAGAGCAACAAAGTTTTATAACAGAGCAAGAAAGAATGAGCGTTTATATGCTGCAGGATAAGCTAATCAGAGAGAGACCAAAATATATGAAACAGCTTACCTTGGAAGATATGTTCAAGAAAATTGCTAGAAAAAGTGCAAAAGGGGAGCTAACACTTCAAAATCCAGTGCCATCAACTTCTGCTCACCCAGATGTGCTACCACCAACCAGTTTCAGCTGCTATTTCACTCATTTTCAAAATGAAGATATTGATGATCCTGACAACCCCACACTTGCAGACATGTAACTTTGCCTGAAGGTATATTAAACGTTTCACTTTAGAAGCGGAAGTGCACAACTTTTCCGTATAAGTTAATTCCTGTACATTTACCTGTACCCTTTATTTTATCTGTGCCTGTACAGTATATTACATTAAAATTTCACTTGCTACTCATTTAATATTTGTTTCATTATTATCAAACGCACTGATTTACATGATATTTTAAAGGTATGATGAGGCCATTAGCTATTGCTTAATGTGATCCTTCTGTAATCCGGCATTTTCACTAATTTGGCACTCCTCAGGTGCCAATGGTGCCGGATTAGCGAAGGTCGACCTGTACAAGAAATGAGTAGCTCTGCAGAGAGCAGCTTGCAGTTTAGAAGAAAAAAGAATGAAATCATTAAATGTACAAAATTCTTAAGAGCTTGAAGAGTTGGAGGATCGATGTTCTCTCCTGGTTGTAATGGCAACTAGAAAGTCACAATCTCAAAATACAAGGTAAGTCACACAAGACAGAAGCTTACTTGATTACTTTAAACATGAGAAGGATATTTGTCATAGTATCTCTAAATTTAGTCATTGTTATTTTCTTCCTCTTATCCTTTGAGTAGCTGAAATCATAAGGCTCCTGGAGAGACCAAATGCAGATGGATCCAATGATCTGAAATGAATCTGTATACATCATGATAGAAGAGACAAGTCAAACTATTACCTAGTAAAGAACACATCACCATTATATTCTGGGACAGAAGATTCAGATTTCCCCTGGGATTATGACTCCATGTGTTCTCGGCAACATTCAAAGGTACATTTAATATCAGAGAAATGTATACAATATACATCCTGAAATTCTTCACACACAAGTCTGGATGGTAAGACAGTATTTTAGAAGTATGCAGTTTTTGTAAATCACTGTAGTCCTTAAGGCGATGATACTCCCACACTGCTATTAACTGGGAAAGACGCAGTGTGGCTGCAGGAATGATTATGGAGTGTTTTATGATTCATTCATCTGGATGTTTTATGATTTAGAAGGATGCATCTGTATTTCCATGCTATCACTGCTTCTGCCTTTATTATGGAGTCAAAATCTAGATCCCAGTAACTACCTCGATTCATTTTGAACATTTAACCTAAATCACCAGATGAATGGCACAGATGGTAAAGCTGCTGACCATAGCATTTTTTTATTTAATTCCAAAAAAATGATCATTCTTTTTTTTACTTAAAAAACAAGGTTGTGAAATATTATAATATGACTTGTGAAAATTGTGAGGCTGAAAAGGTATTCATCCGTTTGTAATTACTACGCTAAAATTCCTAAGTTACAATATACAGTATTGCCTTACCAACTCACCCAATTTGTGGATGTAGAAAACTGGAGGATCACCTATTTTCAATGAATTCAAAAGAATACTGTAAATACCCCCTCTCTCTATAATGACCAAAAATATGGTAGATTTTCAACAGACCAAACCAAAACGAAAACAAACGAGCATTCAAGACTAGAGAAAATCTGCAGATGCTGGAAATCAAAGTAACACACAGAGGGACTCAGCAGGCTTGGCAGCATTTATGGAAGAGTACAATTGACATTTTGGACTGAGACCCTTCATTAGGAATGGTAAAAATATGAGAAATCAGAACAAGAAGGTGGGGGTGGGGTAGGGGAGGAAGAATTACAAGGTGGTAGTGATAGGTGAAACTGGAAGGGGGGGAGGGGTGAGTAAAGAGCTGGGCAGTTAATTGGTGAAAGAGATAAAGAACTGGAGAAGAGGGAATCTGATAGATGAGGGTAGAAGACAAAGGAAGAAAGGGAAGGGTGAGGAGCACCAGAGGGAGGTGATGGGCAGGTGAGGAGATAAGATGAGGTTGGGAAATGGGAATGATGAAATTCGAGAAATCGATGTTCATGCCATCAGGTTGGAGTCTACCAAGACGGAATACAAGTTGTTGCTCCTCCAACCTGAGTGTGGCCTCATCACTGCAGTACAGGAGGCCATGGACTGACATGTCAGAATGGGAATGGGTACCTGCCCATCACCTCTCTCTGGTGCCCCTGTGGCATAAATCTAATACTGCACATCAGTCAGGTAACACCATCCCTACTGTAAAATATGGTGGATGTAGCATCCTATGGGGAACATGTGAAAATCCTGCAGATGTTGGAAGCCCAAAGCAACATACGCACACAAAATGCTGGAGGAATTCAGCAGACCAGGCAGCATCTACGGAAAAGAGTAAACATCAAAGTTTCAGGCCGAGACCCTTCATCAGGCCAGAGCAACCATGGAGTGGCTTCAACTGAAGAAAACTGATGTCCTTGAGTAACCCAGTCAGAGTCGTGACCTTAACCTGATTGAACATCTCTGCTGTCCACCGCCATTCCCCAACTAACCTTGCACAACTTGAGCAGTTTTGCAACGAGGAATGGGCAAATGTTACTCCAGCATGTTGTGCACAGCTAACAGACTTATCCAAAGACTACCAGCTAATACAGCCAGAACAGGTGGTTCAACTAAGTTTTGAGCAAAGGGGGATGAATACTTTTGAACTGCTGATGCTTTAGTTTTTGAATTTTAAGTTTTTCATAAATTAGAATATTCCCTGCTTTGGGGTTTTACTGTGAAGAAAGGAGCATGTGATTCACATATAAAAATTCTCAGTTAAATTGATCAAAATCACTGGTTGTAATACATATTTATGTGAACAAAGGGTTGGCAACTGAATACTTTATCAAGGCACTATATGAAGATGTATGCCAAATTATTGTACTCTGGTTTAATCAATTTTCATCAGCAAGGCATTGTTGTTTGGAATTGTATGGGCTTATTTCTGTCACTAAATCAAATTTATGATTGATGACACGCTTAAAAGATGCAAGGCCCTTCCTTCACTTCTGTCACCAGGCAACAAAACAGTATGTATTTACAGAGTACAAGTTGTATTTTAACAGGGTAGTCAATGCTGAATGTATACTACATGCTCCCAGACACAGTGACTCTTTGGGATGCAGCTTATACGTTCATTTGGAAAACTTAATGACTACTTCAGAACTGCTCAAATCAAAGTAAATGCCAGTAGATTTTTCTCATTGATCACATGTACTTTACAATTCTGTATTAAGGATAACTAAACATATAAGACAATAAAAAGAAAGGAGGTGTAAGCGGAGTGGCCATTGTTGGAAATGATCTAGCTTTGCTTCAACAGGCTTGGCAAGCAGAGGCAGAAGTTCTAAGTAAGTTTCTATTAATTTTTTTTTCTTTATCTATTAGTAACATAGCTAGTGCACTGACAATGGGTCCAGAGTTAATAGTATATTCTTTGCATGAGATGTGGGTACTCTGGGAGACCACCAGTCTCATTGACAACTACATTTGCATGAAGTTCATTGAGCTGCAGCTCCTAAACGACCATGTTAAGGAACTGAAACTGCAGCCTGATAACCTTTGAATCATAAGGGAGAATGAGGAGGTGATAGACAGGGAAAGGGAATAGGCAGCTAGTGCAGAGTACCTCTGTGACTGTTCCAATCAATTTTCTTTCCGCTTTGTATACTGTGGTGGGAGATGACTCCCAGTGAGAAGCCACAGTGTTCTGGTCTCTGACACAGAGTCTGGCTCTGTGGTTCAGAAGGGAATGGGGAAAGAGAGCAGAGGTGATAGGGGAACAGACAGGAGATTCTGTGGACGTGAAAAAGAAACCTGGACGATATTTTGCCTCCCAGGTGCCAGGGTCAGGGATGTCTCCGATCACATCCACATCATTCTAAAGGGGGAAGACGAGTAGCCAGAAGTGGTAAATATTGGTACCAAAACATAGGTAGGAAAAGGGAGCAGGTACCAAAGAGGGAATATAGGGAGTTAGGTAGAAAGCTGAAAAGTAGGACCTCCAGAGTAGTAACCTCTGGATTGCTTCTAATGCCATGTGCCATTGAGGGTAAGAACTGGATGATTTGGCAGATGAATGCATGGCTGAAGTACTGGTGCAGGAGGCAGGGTTTCAGATTTCTGGAGCTTTGGCATTTCTTTTGGAGAAGGTATAACCTGTACAAAAAGGACGGGTTACACCTGAACCTGAAGGGGACAAATAACCTTGAAAGCAGGTTTGCTAGAGCTGTTGGGGAAGGTTTAAACTAATCTGGCAGGGAGATGGGAACAGGAGTGATAGGGCTGAGGACAGGGCAGTTGGTATACAAGCAGGTGCAGAATGTAGTGAAACTGTGAGGAAGGAAAGCTAGATGATGGGACAAAATTGCAGTCAGTGGGATGTGTTGAACTGTAACATGGGGGCAAAATTGGAAAGAGTATGAACACAGGACTGAAGATGTTATATTTGAATGCATGTAGTATACAGAATAAGGCAGATGATCTTCAGCACAATTAGAGATTGGCAGGTATGACAGTGAAGGCATCACTGAGTTGTGGCTGAAAGATAATAGTTGGAAGCTTACCATCCAAGGATACACATTGTATCGGAAGGACATGCAGGTAGGCGGAGGAGGTGGGGTGGCACCTTTGTAAAAATGAAATCAAATCCTTAGAAAGAAGTGACATAGGATCTGAAGATGTGGTATTCTTGTGGGTAGAGTTTAAAAAAAAATGGCAAGGGTTAAAAGACCTTCAAGGAGTTGCATACAGGCCACCAAATAGTAGCCAGGATGTGGGATACAAATTATAATGGGAGATAGAAAGGGCATGTATAAAGGGCAATGTTATCATAATGATGTGGGTTATCAATAAGCAGGCAGATTGGGAAAATCAGGTTGGTGCTGGATCTCAAGAGAGGGAATTTATCGAATGCCTATGAGATGTCTTTTTAGAGCAGCTTGTTGTTAAGCCCACCAGGGGGAAGGCAATTCTAGATTTGGTGTTGTGTAATGAACCAGATTTGATTAGGGAACTTAAGGTAGGGGTGGAGGCAGTGAATTCACTCTGTAATTTGAGAGGGAGAAGATAAAGTCAGATATATCAGTATTACAGTGGAGTAAAGGGAATTACACAGGCATGAAAGAAGGGCTGGCCAAAGATGATTGGAAGGGGACACAAGCAAGTTTGATGGCAGAACAGCCAGAATTTCTGGGGGTGATTCGGAAGGCATAGGGGTAGGTACACCACAAAGATGAAGAAGTATTCTAAAAGCAAGATGACACAATCATGACTGACAAGGTTAGTAGAAGTCAGTACAATAGGAAAAGGGAGGGCATGTAATATACTGAAAATTAGTGGGAAGTTAGAGGATTGGGAAGTTTTTAAAAACGAATATAGGGCAACTAAAAAAGCTGTAAGGAGAGAAAAGATGAAATATGATGGTAAGTTAGCCAATAATCTAAAACAGAAGACTGAAAGTATTTTTTTCAAATATATAAAGAGTAAATAAGACTACTGGAAGATGACTATGGAGAGGTATTAATGGGGGATAAAGAAATGGTGGATAAACTAAGAAAGTATTTATGTCAGTCTTCATTGCGGAAGAAACACTAGCAATATGCCAGAAATTTGAGTGTTTTGGGGCAGAAGTGAGTAGTTGCTGTTATGATGGAGAAGGTGATTGGGAAGCTGAAAGATCTGAAAGGCACCTGGACCAGACGGACTGAGCCCCAGAGTTCTGAAAGAGGTGGCTGAAGAGATTGTGGAGGAATTAGCTATGATCCTTCAAGAATTACTAGATTTTGGAATGGTTCTGGACTGACCGGAAAATTGCAAATGCCACTCCACTCTCCAGGGAGGGAGGAAGGCAACAGAAAGGAAATTATAGGCCAGTTAGCCTGACATCAGTGGTTGGGAAGATGTTGGGGTCCATTATTAAAGTTGAGATTTCAGGGCACTTGGAGGGTCATGATAAAATAGGCGCATGTCAGCATAGCTTCCTTCAGGGGAAACCTTGGCTGACAAATCTATTGGAATTCTTTGAAGAAATAACAGGAAAAAACAGACAAAGGAGAGTCAGTGGTTGTTAACTTGGATTTTCAGAAGGCCTTTGGGAAGGTGCTACACGAGGCAGTTAACAAGATAAGAAGCGTTTGTATTAAAGGACAGATACAGGTGTCCCCCGCTTTTCGAACATTCGCTTTACGCCACTTCACTTTTACGAAAGACCTACATTAGTACCTGTTATCGCTAACCAAAAGAGGATTTTCGCTTTTACGAAAAAAGGCACCCACTTTAAACTTGTGTTTACCCCGAGAAAGACTACCATGACCGTGAAGACTTGTGCGGGCAGGTATATGCGCATGCGTGTATGTGCCAATTTTTTTTTCTACAAATCGGTTTTGGCTAAATCTTCCCGATTCTGTTAAGTGAAACTACACTGTACATACATTATTTCTACTTTATATAGGCTGTGTATTATCATATCATTCCCGCTTTTACTATATGTTAGTATTATTTTAGGTTTTATGTGCTATTTGGTATGATTTGGTAGGTTTTTTTTGGGTCTAGGAATGCTCAAAAATTTTTCCCATATAAATTAATGGTAATTGCTTCTTCACTTTACGCCATTTCGGCATTCGAACTGTTTCATAGGAACGCTCTACCTTCGGATAGTGGGGGAAACCTGTACTAGTATGAATAGAAAATTGGCTAAATGGTAGGAGGCAATGAGTGGGAATAAAAGGGGCCTTTTCTAGTGCCAGTGGCTCATGGTGTTCCACAGGGGTCAGTGTTGGAACCATTTCTTTCCATGGTATATGTCAATGATTTGAGTGACAGAATCGATGGCTTTGTGGCCATTTGCAGATGATACGAAGATAGGCGGAAGGTCAGATAGTATTCAAGAAACAGGCAGCCTGCAGAAAGACTTAAGAGATTAGGAGAATGGGCAAAGAGGTGACAGGTGGAATATAGTGTGGGGAAATGTATAGTTATGTATTTCGATATAAGGAATAAAGGCGTAGACTATTTTCTAAATGGGGAGAAAATTCAAAATTCATAGGTGCAAAGGGACTCAGCAGTTCTTGTGCAGGATTTCCTAAAGGTTAACTTGCAGGTTGAGTTCGTGGTAAGGAAGGCAAATGCAAGGTTAGCATTCTTTCTGGGAGGACTAGAACACAAGAGCAAGGATGTAATGCTAAGGCTTTATAAGGCATTGGTCAAACTGCACTTGGGGTATTGTAAGCTGATTTGGGCCCTTATCCAAGATGTGCTAGCAAAGAAGGTCCAGAGGAGGTTGACGAGAATGAATCCAGGAATGAAAGGTTTAACATATGATGAGCGTTTGGTGGCTCTGGGCCTGTACTCACTAGAGTTTAGAAGAATGGGGGGGGGCGGGGGGAGTGGACCTCGCTGAAACCTATTGAATACTGAAAGGTCTTGATAGAGTGGTTGTGGGGATGTTTCCTATAGTGGGTGAGTCTGGGACCAGAGGACAGTCTCAGAATACAGGGCCGTCAATTTAGAACAGAGATGAGGAAAACTTCTTTAGCCAGAGGGTAGTGAAACTATAGAAGTCATTGCCACAGATGGCAATGGAGGCCAAGTCATTAAGTAGATTTAAAGTGGAGGTTGTTAGGTTCTTGATTAGTCGGTGCATCAAAGGTTCCAGTGAGAAGGCATGAGAGAGATCATAAATCAGCCATGATGAAATGGCAGTGTAGACTCGATGAGCTAAATGGCTTAATTCTGTTCCTCTGTTTTATGGTCTATATATGGTACAATATTCAAATTAACAATTCAAGTTCCCCAACTGTAATTTCCAGAATAGTCCATGCCTGTAACCTAGCTATCCTGCAACTGCACCTACCTCTCAAAAGAACAGCTTAACCACGTTTGATATCTTTGTATTCTTCCATTTCATTCTTGACTTTCACTCCAATGCTTTCAATTCTTTGCTGCCTGCATTCTCTGTTCTTTTCAGGGTGGAGATTTCGCATAGCACACAACAGCTGCCACAACTGCTCTTAAAGCAGAGATTGATCAGAAATTATAGTTCTCGGCAGCTGGGTTTCATTCCCTCCCCTAATCACAGCTGACCCCTCTTGTTCCTGCCCCTTATTTCCTCAAATTTTCTGTTACCTCTTCTGCATCACTGCCCCTGAATTTCTAAAACCTCAGAATGATGAAATTAGATGCCTCATCTGCCACTTTCTCCATGAACCATACAAATATAAGACATTGGAACGGCTTCTAAAGGAGGAAACAGTTAAGATTTATTTTTTTCTTTCTGTCAGTTGGGGTCAAATTTTTACAATGCTTTTTAAAGTTGAAGCAGTTAATTGAAGAACTTTCCTACTAATCTCAAGTATCCTCCCCTGTATCCGACTGACCGTTACTAGAGTGTGCTGGGAAAACAAACAGTCATGATGCACATACTCAGATGGCACAAGACAAATTCAGGTTACATCACTCTTGATTAAAAATTGGAAATCCAAATTCAGGCTTTTGGGAGAGGCTTTCATGGTAACAGTGAACATTTTAAAAATAATAGAAAGTATCAGCCATGCATTGAAAATGAGAAGACAGAAGAATAAATGAGAGTAAAATGTATTGTAAAAAAGATCACTAAATACTAAGACTGGCAAATCCAACACTGAACCGATCTATTAAAACATTACCTCCAGCTGTAACAGCCACTCAAACATTTTAAATCAAGTACATGGCTAAAGTATTAGATTTAATAATACAGCAGAACTATTTCAATTATATGAATTCTATTTACATATTTATTACATTTACAGATCATAGAAGCAAATGATTATACCTATAAATATTATGACTCATAGTTACAGAGAATCTTTTGCAGTCTGTCTGTCACAAACAATTCTTATTACAACCACTTTACATGTTTACTTTGTAAACTTACACCATAATAATTTCAGGTTAAATTGTTATCCAGACTATTTTGTCCCGTAGGTAGAGCCTCCCTGAGATGCAGTTTATCCATTTATTCAAAAATGTAAAGAGCTTGCTTCAGAACTACATTACCAAAAATCTTACAATATCCATGACAAGTGACAAAACAGAGTACAGATGAAATTGTATTTTACTTGGAAGTATGTAAAACACTTGCGGCTTGAACTCTAGTATTGTGGATTACCAATATTAATGTGTGAGTGCTTGAGGGCGGGAATGGTGGTGGGGTCAAGGTTGGTGGGGGCTGCGTATGTCCCAGGTTCCAAATTAGGACAGGTCAGAAAGATTTTTTTAATCAACACCTTACGTACAGTCTCCACACCAGCAACTCAAGAACTATTTACTCTGATATAGGTCAATTGGTTATTTAAATAGGCAAAGAGAGATAATGCACCATTGTGAATAGATGAACAATTCTAATGGTGCTGGAACTTCTATAATATGAAGTACTTCGTCAGTCTTATTTGTACCCAAGTCTGTAGAAACCAGCAATTCCAGTGAATGACAAAAAAAAAGTCAAATTATTCTCTCTGTTACTGAAGTTTCACCCCTAACAATATGGAAAAAGGAATGATCCAGTACCTCAGTGAAAAACTATAAATGAAGAATTGTTCATCTCCATTCTTGGCTTAATCAACTGTGTTTCCTAATTGCTGTGGCTTCCTTCACTGTCACTGTCTGAGTATGTGCCCAGCAGGCTCAGGGATGAATTGTTGGCTGCTGATGCCTGCTGTTCTTGCACACACTGAGCTGGTATCGCTTCTGTTGCTGGCAACGTCACAGAATTCTGCTCGGCAGCACCTAAACAAAACAAAACATGAGACAAAAATAGGGTAAAATACTTTCCTGGGCTTCCCAACATCTATTCATTTTCTACTTCACTAAAGTGCGAATGTTTTTGAATCTCTCCCAAGATTGGCATTCTCAACAATTATATACAATGCTTGTGATAAATCCTACACAAATAGCCAAACACACTACCTAAACTGCATTTAGCATAATATGGACAGCACTGTTAAAGAGGCTGCTCTTCAAGTGAAACATTAAAATGAGATGCCAACAGGATCATATGAACCTTATATTGATCCCTTTAAACTGGCCATTCAGTGGAATATTGCTATAATAAAATGCCACCTTTAACTAATAAGGGTAACTTAAAATAGTAAGATGTGAGTGCTTGATAGTGGAGTCAGAATTTGTCAGGGAGGGAAGGTTCCAGGTTCTAAGACAGGATAGAAAGGTTTTCTAAAATCAACCAGGGTAGGAGTTTCAAATATGGTAACACATTCTCCACACCAGCAACTCAGGAACCATTTACTCTAATATAGGTCAGCTGGCTCTTTAAGTAAATGGGCTGAGAGATAATGCACTGTTGTGATCAGATTCACGTCAAACATTTTAATACTCCCTGGAATGTGGCAAATATAAAATAAAATACAAGGTCCTCCTTGCATGGGATAAAAATTTTCCTCATTGCTGGGGTTGATCCAAGAGTGCAGTTTCTGTCTTGCTTTCTTGTGGAATCAGAATATTTTACTATAAAGTCTTGTATTACAACCTAATTCAACTCTCATTCCTACATTCATACAAGTGTGCTTTCCAGCCTAGTGTACTCCTTCATTGCTCGGAAGGGGGCGTCATTGCAGCAGTAGAGGAGGCATGGACTGACATGTCTGGCCACACTCAGGCTGGAGAAGTAACACCTTATATTCCGTCTGGGTGGCTTCCACCCTAATGGCATGATCATCAATTTCTCCAACTTCAGGTATTGCCCCTCCCCCCTTCACCATTCCCTTTTCCCTCTCTCACCTTATCTCCTTATCGACCCATCACCTCCCTCTAGTGCTCCTCCCCCTTCCCATGGCCTTCTGTCCTCTCCTAACAGATTCCTCTTTCTCCAGCCTTTTATCACTTTTGCCCATCTGCTCCCCAGCTCTTTACTTCACCCTTCCCCCTCTCCTGGTTTCACCTATCACCTACTACCTTGTATTTCTTTCCCCCCACCTTCTTACTCTAACTCCTTATCTTTTTTCTCCAGTTCTGATGAAGGGTCTCGGCCCAAAACATTAACTGTACTCTTTTCCATATATGCACACTGACCTGCTGAGTTCCTCCAGCATTTTGTGTGTGTTGCTTAGATTTCCAGCATCTGCAGATTTTCTAATGTTTGATGAAGGATCAATCTGGAACGTGAACTCTGTTGCTACCTGACCTGTCGAGTATTTCCAGCTTTTTCCAATTTATAAAAGATGGCGTTTCATATAGCACATCTTCAAAATTTTAAAAAACATTACAGCCAAGTGCTTTTAGTGTCTCTTATTAGGCAGTGCCTTGGGATAGAGGATGATTTGCTTCCACTCTACTTCTGAGGAATGGAAGATGCTTGTATGTGAATACTTTTAAGATAGATGATCATTGTACAACAGTTATCACACAGGCTTGTCAGCATTAGGTCTTAGTCCACTGCTGGAAAGCAAAGCTAATTTGAATACAAATAAGGTCCCACAAATGTTGATATAGTACAGGAGAAGCTGTATAGGAAGTACAGTCAGGAAAATTTCACTGCTTTTTTTCAATTAGGACCAGATCTTGAGGGGGCCAACAAGGGAGTTTAACCATCCAAACAAAACATGGTACTCGCCAAAACCTTGGGCTCAAATCTCTGGCATCTACTTGAACCCACAACAGTCTAACTCTGTGTAACACTACTACCAGAAAAGGATTCCTAGTTAATCAAATTTCAAAGATCCAAAGATTGGCAGGATTGAGATTCATAGAAGATTAGGCACACTTTGGGACTTTTATTAGCTATATTCAGTAATGAGCCCCACGGTGCCTGGAGAAATAAAATGACACTTCCTTTGCTTTTAATAATGCAGACTCAAATTCAAATGAAAAGAAATAAACAGAACTGATTCCCTTTATTTTAGACTCAACACTCACCAATGCTTGTTGGGCAACCATTCTGCATATTGATTCCCTTCTCCAGATTTTTTGAATCTGCTTTTGGGCATTGGGCTTTCTTCACGACCAGCTGAGAGAACTGAAGTTTTCCACTGAGCTTTCCCACACTCCTCTCCCAACTCTCTTGCTTCAGTTTCTTACTCTGATGATCAGAATTCTATAGGAAGAGAAGTAGTTAATAAAATTGTAAAACAAGGTCTGACGTGCTTTGCAACTTCTTGAAGTCAAACCAAACCAGGACTGTTCATAGCTCGTCATCAGTCCATGAGGCAACTGATTCACACCTCTGATTCCCCATATCTAGATAATTCACCCATGGCTTCTCAGTCACTCAATTACTTCACTTCAAGTTCACATGTACAGTGCACAATTCACAAAGGCACAGCCAGCCTGCCAGTAGGTTGCTCTTGCTATTGTTCTTCAAGTGTATGATTTGATGACAATTAACATATTCTACCTCAACTAAATCTACCCTGTTCACAGTAAAGCTTTTATTCTCTTAAGAGTTGCTCCAAGAGGTTAAATGGCTTAGCAAATCCCCCATAGTGTAGGTAAACGGCAAAATAATTGAATGGAAGGGGATAGTAGGAGGAAATAAATTGCAGAGCCACAGGTTAATAACGAGAGGGATTGATGCTGATGGGATTGCTCTACTGGGAACCAGCAAAGACCAAAAGGGCCAAATGAGTTATGTTATAATCAGAAAGAAACTGTCACAAACCTACTTGTTTAATGTGGAGGTGATCTTCATCTTACTACAAATTGGATTTGGAATCTCTGATCTTTGTGCTCAATCTTACCCAGTGACACGCCGGGAAATCAGCATTTTCTAATCATTCTGAGCTCAGGTCACTTGCTGCAACAAAAACATTGGATTTTCCATTTTATTTACTTGAGTCCTGCATCATTCATCAAAAGAAATGATGGAAGCAGTAGATTGGAAGAAGGTACAACTCTGAGGTTAGAGGGCCTCATCATTTGTGTGAAGGCTAGAGAAATGGGGTGCTAATCCTCAGAAGATGATAACCAAGAGGAGTCTACACAAAGGTAAGATTACAAATGGAACAGATAAGGATATCTGTTTTAGATATGGCAGAAAACACACGTTAAATTCGGGGATGGGGGAATCCCTCATACACAAGTAATAAACAAATAGAAAGGACCTCTGTATTAGATGGCAGAAACAGGAACACTACAGGGTTCTTCTGCAGCCTCTGATTGAATGAGTTTCCTGAAATATATCTGCTTTATAACAATGCAGAGAATCCAATCCTTAGCTTTAAATACTCAAACTGACATAATTCTCCTACCTCATTGAGGATATCCGTGGGCTTGCTAGGCACTTGTGGCTTCTGCTTACAAGATGTACGCAACTCTTCATCTGAGTCAGAGTCTTCCAGAATTCTCTTTACCTGGGCACTTTCTAGCATGGACCTTGTGGGATTGAAACAAGTGTAAAAAATTTGGAACGCAGCCTTTTTTTCTTGCAGGCTCTCTACACAGTAATATATGTTTGGGAAAAGATAAGGAGTGTAGGGAGAGTGCAAGGTCCCTCTTTTAATTTATAAAAATGATACATTTCTGAGCAAAGTTAAAAAATTAAGATAAAGGGGTGCAGTTATAATAAGTTTGATCATTCTCGATCAAATATGACGTATTTTGTTATTGCTGTATTAGGGGAATGCAGGGGGTGGGGCGCGGGAGAGGAAGCAGGGCTGTTGTCAGAGCCACAATCAAAGGAGGGAGGGTGCCAATAGTAACATTTTGCCTGGACTCAGAGCTTCCAAACCAGAGAAATGTTCTAGTAGTAAAATCCAAGTAATACACACAAAATGCTGGAAGTACTCAGCAGGCCATGCAGCATCTATGGAAAAAAGTACAGCTGACGTTTCGGGACGAGACCCTTCAGCAAGACTAGACAAAAAAAGGTGAGGAGTAAACTTAAAAGGTGGGAGGGGAGGGGAGAGAAAAATACAAGGTGAAAACAAGGTAAAATATGTAGTGTTAAGGAGGGAATGATCAAACGTGTAATACCCTGGTTAAGAGACAAGTTTTATTGTATTACTACCATTATGCTGTTGAGTATTTTATTTTCTGCAGCTTTCCTGTAAAACAATGTGTTCTGTTAATCAAACTTTACAGCCCAGTATTTTGGTTACTGTTAAGACAAGGAGTCATTTGATCCGCTTAGGAATGTTGTGTCAGCCGATCGGTGTTGTCTTGATAATATTCTGTCCAGAGGGATGCCATGGAACATTCAAAAGATTGGTTGGGGGGGTGGGGGGGGGGAAATCAGATTTCTAGATTGTGGGTTGGCTTTGGGTCTTTTTTCAGGAGTTGGGGGAGAAGTGAAGTACGGAGCAGAGAGAGTGGAAGATGATCATGGGCCCCCGCCTGAAGGAGAAACATAGCTGTAAGAAGTTCTCTGTGCAGGAAATGCCAATACTCCTGAGTTGGCCAGTTAGTTTGTAACGGATTTTGTGGGAAGTTCGAACTGTGGCTGGACCCTTTTTCTGTTAACTGTTTGTTAAAGTTGAAATATTTGTAAATATACTTCCACTTTAAGTTTATGCCAGTGTAAGTTCCATTATTTCCTTTTGAAGGATAACTTCGCACAGGGCAGTATTTATATAGCATCCACTGTAATATTCGTTCCCTTAACGGAGCATTCCAACTTTCCTGTTTGTGCTGAACCCTAATCATACCAACCCTAGATGTGTGTAGCTTATTGAAGAGGGCCGTCTTACCGTTACCCATGCAGAGTCACGTGGCTGTTAGCTAGAGATAGCTACCGAGCCTAGTTTATTTTGAGCCACTGTAAAAGGGTTTACTTGGCATAAAAAGAAGTATCAAACTTACTTTTATCACTGTTGGTCCGATTATAATTGCTTTTAAACTCAGTCAATTCTGCTGCTGGATGTTTTCTATAAGTACATTGAAAAGAAGGAACCGCTGCCCTATACTCATTTTATATAACATTAACCCCACAAACACTAACTAAATTCACTATTTTCTTTGTAGCTTAATGTTCTAGGTCATCACCTTTAGAGAACTGAACAATTCTCCATTCTGAAAGCTGACCTACCTCATCTCTCGCTCATCGTCTTCATCCTGTTGTCGTTTCAGAGCCTCATCATATTTCTGATACTCCTGTAACATGTCCTCAAAGTCCACATTGGCCTGACGCTGGTTCAGTTCCTTCAGCTCCTGCAGGTTCTCCAAGACCTCCATTTCCATCTTAGAGTCTTTTGTCCTGTTTTCTAGAACCTTAATGATTACAAAAGGGAACCTGTGAGCACTGGAATAACTAAAGCCCTGCAAAAACAAAGTTATACAAGCTTCCTTCACTTTTGCTTCTTTTCATAGTTGGGATACTGGATGGTAGCATTTGGAGTCATTGTTTTACGAGAGAAAATTTCAGACTCCTGCCCCTGAAGACTATTCAGTAATCTCCAAAGGCACTTCATAAGTGATATCAAATGTCATCTTGATAATCTGGTGTTTTTCCCTTTTTCATGACGGACTAAGCTCAAAAGTGAAGAATGATTCTGGGATCCTGGAACACACAGGAGAAAGTCTTAACCAATTTCCCCCGGGATCAATAAAGTATGACCATGAATATGACTATGACTTTACCTTTGACAACATTATACATTGTTTATATATTATACATCCATGAAAAAAACTCAAATATGCAATGCATATCTAAGGCTATTATAGGAAAAACAGACAATATAAAGGTGTGCTATTGTGTTAGAATCTCAGTTAGATAATAATTTGAGCAATATTTAGTAATGGGATATTGCCCCTCGGGAAAGGGATGTAATGCTGGTTCACTAGAATGGAAATATGAGCAGAAGAACTATACACTGGAGGATGCAAAGATTGGCTCATATTCCCCTGGTGTACACAAGATCTGACTGGAGTGTTATGACTGAAGAATTGATAAGGCTGTTAGAAAAAAAGTCCAGAACAAGGGGTGTGTTCCTGTATTATATTATACAGGGGAAATATCAGAAAGAAATTCCTTATACAAAATGTGGAAATACAGAAGATTCTCCCCAAAAAACATCAAGGCTGGGTCATTGAAAATTTACATGTACATTCCTGTTAAGCAAGGCTGCTTGATGAAGTCCATGTGCACATCAGCCATAGTCTATCTAAATGACTGAATCAGTATTTGGATAGCCTGGTTGTTTTTCAAAACACAACTGGAACAATTTGTAATTTAAATGGAAGTACATCTCTTGGTCACACCCATGTTTACCTTTTATCTAAACAGATTGTTCTAATTCTGTTAAGACCATTCTTGAGTCTCATAGCCCCAATCCCTCTCAATTCTATGGTGTCTGAATTTCAAAGTTTACTCAACTAAGTAAAAGTGCTGAGCCTTTATAAAGGAATTTCCTTTCCAAATCTTCATCCAAAAAATAATTGAAGAGAAAATGTAATCGAGGCTCTGAAACCATACTAGTTCTGCTCGATAGTTAAGAGCAAGAATCTGTGAGGATGGGATGGGTGGTGGCATCTGCAGTACAAAGATCTGACAGACAGAATGGTCTGTTTCTGTGCTGATAATTATATGCAATACCTTCATTGGGTTATTCAGCTCTTCCTCTTCCCGTTCTTTCTGAATTTGTTTCTCCTGCTCCTCTAACAGCTTTTCTGCTTGGAAGTTCCGCGTTGCTCCATGTTCCACCACATAATCTGTCTTCTCAGGATCAGTCTATAAAATTACACATACCACAACAATGATTGTACATGCTCTGGCCCAAACAGGGAAGATTTTCAAAAAATATTTTCCCAAGTGCTTAGATCATCACAAATGCATACTAAACAGTGGGTTAAAGATAAATATAATTAACAAGCAGCTACCTGTTTGCCTGCACACAGAATATAAGATCTCACTGGCTCAAGCAGACTAAATTAATTTCACCTAGATCTGTTAATGTTCCTACAATGTTTCTGTGCATGTGGACAAGTTGCATGAATGCACACACAGGGTGGCTTGTGGGTGGAGATGCAAAGGACAGAGAATCAGCCTGCATTGACTATCATCTCCAATCTATTAAACTAGCTGGAAACAACGCACCTGTGGACACTCTACTATTCAGTTTTAAAGCCACATTAGATCGTGTCATTTACAATCAAAGGAATAGTCAAATATATTTTGGCCTTTGATGAACAGCAGCACAATTCACAGGGGACTGAAGGAACCCTCTGCACTTGCAATTCCATCTATAGTCAGAAATATTCAAACCAATGTTATTATGTTTGACTATCACCTTAAACATATACACGCTTTATCACCAGGTCACTGTGGTTCCAGTGCATATTATTTGATGTACTATCACAACTCACTAATGTTGACTGTCAAGTCACTATATAACAGGGTGGAGATACGTCTCTACCTTCCGCTAGCCTGCAGGTCACCCTTGGGCAACATATAGACCCAGCTTAGCCCCCTGATCAGGGTCATATAAAGCCATGGGAGCAGGTGGTGGATGGTCATATGAGGAGCTGGTGCATATTGCATGCCGTGGTTATGCAACCACTGGTGGCAGGCACACAATCTCTGAGCGTATTGATAACGGCTGGAGTCACCTGTCTTGTAAAGACACTGCCTAGAAGAAGACAATGACAAATCACTTCTGTAGAAAAATCTGCCAAGAACAAATCACGGTCAAAAGACCATGATCATCTAGGTCATATGACACGGCACATAATAATGATGATATAATTGTCAAGGACTACTGATCTCCTAGCATTGATGAAAATAAAAAAGAACTGCTGATGCTGCAAATTAAATTAAAAACAGAAAATATTGGAAATTCTCAGCGAGTCAAGCTGCATCTGTAGGAAGAGAAACAGAGTTAGCATTTCGGGTTAAAGACCATGTGTCAGAACTATTTTAACTATGGATCTCTGCCTGAAACATTAACTATTTGTCTTTTCCTCCATATGTAGTCTGACCTGGTGAGTATTTCCATCATTTTTCAACCCTTTGCTATAGAAACAGAAAATGCTGGATACACTCAGCAGGTCAGACAGCACTGTATAAAAAAACATGTCAGATCTGAACAGGGTAAAGGGATTAAATGGTTAGGTGTCAGATTTGCCAATTGTTGCCAGGATTTTGGTCTTATCTTAAATCCCTGTCATTTACAATTTCTTTTGATATTCATTACTCTTTGCTTCCTGTCACTAAGCCAGTTTTGGAATCAACTTTTCACTCTACCCACTCCCCCAGCCCTATTGTTTTAACCAGCCTGCCATAAGGGACGATATGAAATGTCATTTTAAAATTCAAGTAAACCACATCAAGTATACTGCCATCACCTACTCGTTTTGTTACCACATTGAAAATTCCTAATTAGTTAGACATGACTTTCCCTTTACATATCCATTTAACCGTCCTTGATTAATGTGTACTTTTCTAAATCAGTTTTTACAATGTCTCTTAGATACTCACATAATTATCCAGAACTAAAGTTAATCTAACTGGACTGTAATTACTTGGTTGATCCTTTAAACCTTTTATTTTATGGTATTTTAACAGTCCCTTCGCCCTCTGGCACCAGCCCTATAACTACAGGGAATCGAAGAATTGCCTCCTGTTTATTTTAATAGCTTGGGACATCCAGGACTGGAAACATATCCCTTTCTAAGATGGTGAATCACTCATACCTCCCTCTTACTACCATTATCCCTTCCAATATTTTACTTGTGTATCTTATATACATCATCCCATCTTTTGTGACAATAGTCACAAAATGCAGGATTTTAAGTATTCAACCCCCACAACTATTTTCACATTTTACTGTCTCATTTTCTTAACTTAAAATATATTGAAAGCATTTTTATACCTAATCTACAAAACATTGTGCACGATGTCAAATCAAAAGTATACATCCCCTTTGTAATTACCACGCCAACTTTCTTCAGGAGCAACACTATATATTATCTTACCAACTCACCTAATTTGTTGATGTAGAAAATTGGAGAATCACCTGTTTTCAGTTAATTCATAAGAATACCCCCCTTCTCTGTAAGGTCCAACAGTATGGTAGATTTTCAACAGACCAAACCAAAATGAAGAAAATAAAGAGCATTCAGGTCAGGGAAATGATAATAGAGAAGCACAAATTTGGGGAAAGGTACCAAGACCATCACTAGGGTACTGAACATACCTCGGAGCATCGTAACAAACTGAACAAAATATAAAACCACAGCTACACTGCCTAGGTCAGGGCACCTCCCTGAGCTGAGTCACTGAACAAGAATAGCACTTGTAAGGGAGGCTATTGTGATGCCAATTGAGTGAGCTGCAAAGGTCAGTGGCTGCAATTGGAGGTGAAGTTCATGGCTCCAATCTCTAAAGTCTTGCACAGAAAGGGTATCTAGGAAGGTTGGCAAAGAAGAAGCCCTGGCTAAAAAAAAACATATCCTTGCCCATAAAGACTTTGAAAAGGTCATTGAGAAGATACTGTCAAGATCTGGAAGGTTTTATGGTCGGATGAGACTAAAGTTGAACTTTTTGGCCTTAACATTAAGCAGTACTTATGGCATAAATCTAAAACTGCGCATCAGACAGGTAACACCATCCTAGTGTAAAGTATGGTGGAGGTACCGTCATGCAATGGGGATGCTCTTCAGCAGCAGGGACTGGAAATCTGGTCAGGACTGATGGGAAGATGAATGCTGCTAAATACAGAAAAATCTGCCAAAAAGCTTAAACTGGGGAGGAAGTTCGTCTTTCAGGATGACAGCGACCCAAAGTACACTGCCAGAGCAACCATGGAGTGGCTTTCAATGAAAAAAATCGATGTCCTTGAGTGGCTCAATCACAGTTCTGACTTTACCCGATTCAAATGCCTCTGTCAAGGGGCCTCAATATTATTGTCCACCGCCGCTCCCCAACTATCCTGCACAGTTTGAGCAACTTTGCAAGGAGGAACAGACAAATCTTGCTCCATCACATTGTATAAAACTCACAGAGACTTATCCAAAAAGTCTGTAAATAGCCGGAAAAGGTGGTTCAACTAAGTGCTGAGCAAATGGGGATGAATACTTTTGAACTGTTGACAATTCAGTTTTTGAATTTTTAGCTTTTCACACTTAAGAATTTCACAATTTTTGAACTCTACTGTGAAAAAAAGCACGTAGTTCACAAACAGAAATTCTCAGTTAAAATCCCTGGTTGTAGTATTCATTTGTGTGAGCAAGGGCTGAATACTTTTACAAGGCACTGTATTCATTAACAACTTCCACTGCCTCCACATACAGGTTATTTATTTAGCTTCTAGGAGCGCCTATTGTTTCCTTAGTTATCCATCAGCTCTTTGTGTACTTAAAAATACACTTATATTTTCATTGATTTTAAATACCAACATTTTTTCATACTTTCTCTTTTATCATACCTTCCTAAATTTCTATTTAATTTCACCGTATTAAGCTCTCAGAATCTGACGAGCTTCTTTTTTCGACTTTCTTTCCCCTCCATGCACCTTACCATTCCAAAAGCCTCTAGGTACATTAGTTTACTTAAATGTCATCTTTCATCTTAAATGCACACATTGCTCAGATACTGATTTATGAAGCTGCTTCCAGTTCATTTTTCCATAAACTACCACAAAAATGTTCTTCCATTACTAAATCAGCACTGTCCCCTAGTTGGGCTTGCTACATGTAGCTAAAAAAATCTCATCTGCTTAGTAGCTGTTTTAGGAGGGCCTGGTGATGGTATCAAATATCAAGTTTGGCGGTCAGATTCTATTCATTGCCTGTCCCTGTTGTGGCATAAATATCACCTTCCATTTATCAGTCATGTCTGAATGTTGTCTAGCTCTAGCTGCATGCAGGCATGGACTACTTCATTTGCTGAGGAATGAAGAGATTATGCGAATGGAATTGACCATGAAGCAGTCAACAGCAAACATCCCTGCTCTGGACCTTACTACAGAAGAAATATCTTTAATGAAGTTGATGAGTATCACTGGGCCAAAGACACTGCCCCAAGAAACACTAGCAGTTATCTGCTGGGGCCAGGATGATTTATTTCCAATAAGCAATGCCATTTCATATGTGCAAATTATTTTCCTTTTGAACTGATTCAGTGCAAATACAACTTGGAGGAGAAAAAAAAACTGTTACAAATGAAATAAAAGTAAATTTCAAGAATATTTACCTTAAATGTGATTTCTGCCAGACACCTGGTGCACTTGATGTAGAAGCGGAAAATAGGCAGTCCCAGATACACTTCATTCTGTACGGTTTCTTTACGTGCATTGAATTTCTTGCCTTTATAAATATACTCTCCACATGTTTTACATCTGAAACAACAAGAACAAAAGAAACTGACCAACTAACAAAGACAAATGGCCCATCCAAGGCATTCCAATACATTAGTCACGCACCACGCATCTTGTTATAGAAGTTCCATCTGTAGCGGCATCCACTTTAATTTGATTGGAAACAAAAAGGGTGGCTAATTCACAAAATATAATTTGGAAAATTCCCCTCTGTGTCCTTTAGACAATCAGAACTATTTCAGAGGGTGCATTAGTCATGATTTATGAACAGAACACACAGTTCTTTGACAAGGTGGTCACTGTGCTGCAAATCAAACAAAAACGATAACTGCTGAAAATAATTCAGCACGTAGAGAGAAACAGTATTAACATTACTGGCTGATCAAAATTCGGTTTTGATGAAAGATTATTGATATGAAGTACTTATTCTTCTCTCTTTCCATGGATCCTGTCTAAGCCAACTGTGTTTACTGTTCTTATAATAGTTCACGTTGTTCTTGAAAGAATGCAGTGAAATAGCATCTATGCTACAAACTTTCAACCAGTGCCATAGATCCGTCACCCTCTTGGAAAAGAGCAACTGCATGAGATGACTAAAAGACTGGAGATGCTGGAGGGAGAGGACTAGGATCAGAGTCAGGGAGGGAGAAGTGGGGAAATCAGAGCTTGGGCAGCACATTACCATAGCTAGTACAAGCAGTTGCCTCAGTTTCAGTGACCCAGGTTTATTTCTGAACTCCAGTGACACCCTGTGCTGTGTGGGGTTTGCACATTCTCTTTAATATCACATGGGTTTCCTCCAAGTGCTTCAGTTTCGTCCCGACTCTCACAGCTATCTGGACTAGTCCTCCTCTCACCCTGTCTCTTGCAAAAATGCCATCCCCTTCTCGCAATTCCTCCGTTGCCGCCGCATCTGCTCTCAGGATGAGGCTTTTCATTCCAGGACGAAGGAGATGTCCTCCTTTTTTAAAGAAAGGGGCTTCCCTTCCTCCACCATCAACTCTGCTCTCAAACGCATCTCTCCCATTTCACGCACACCTGCTCTCACTCCATCCTCCCGTCACCCCACTAGGAATAGGGCTCCCCTTGTCCTCACCTACCACCCCGCCAGCCTCCGGGTCCAACATATAATTCTCCGTAACTTCCGCCACCTCCAACAGGATCCCACCACTAAGCACATCTTTCTCTCCCCCCCTCTCTCTGCATTCCGCAGGGATCGCTCCCTACGCGACTCCCTTGTCCATTCGTCCCCCCCCCCCCATCCCTCCCCACCGATCTCCCTCCTGGCACTTATCCTTGTAAGCGGAACAAGTGCTACACATGCCATTACACTTCCTCCCTCACTACCATTCAGGGCCCCAGAGAGTCTTCCAGGTGAGGCAACACTTCACCTGTGAGGCGGCTGGGGTGATATACTGCGTTCGGTGCTCCCGATGTGGCCTTCTATATATTGGCGAGACCCAACGCAGACTGGGAAATCATTTCGCTGAACACCTACGCTCTGTCCGCCAGAGAAAGCAGGATCTCCCAGTGGCCACACATTTTAATTCCACGTCCCATTCCAATTCTGATGTGTTTATCCACGGCCTCCTCTACTGTAAAGATGAAGCCACACTCAGATTGGAGGAACAATACCTTATATTCCGTCTGGGTAGCCTCCAACCTGATGACATAAACATTGACTTCTCAAACTTTCGCTAATGCCCCACCTCCCCCTAGTACCCCATCCGTTATTTATTTATATACACACACAATCTTTTTCTCTCTCTCCTTTTTCTCCCGCTGACCCCTCACTATACCCCTTGCCCATCCTCTGGGCTTTTCCCCCCTGCCCCTTTTCTTTCTCCCTAGGCCTCCTGTCCCATGATCCTCTCATATCCCTTTTGCCAATCAATTGCCCAGCTCTTGGCTCCATCCCTCCCCCTCCTGTCTTCTCCTATCATTTTGGATCTCCCCCTCCCCCTTTCAAATCTCTAACTAGCTCTTCGTTCAGTTAGTCCCGACAAAGGGTCTCAGCCCGAAACGTCGACTGTACCTCTTCCTAAAGAGGATGCCTGGCCTGCTGCGTTCACCAGCAACTTCTATGTGTGTTGCTTGAAATTCCAGTATCTGTAGATTTCCTCGTGTTTACATGTAGTGAAAAGTATCATTTGCATCTTGAATGTGCTGGGGCAGCCCACAAGTATCACCATGTTTCCGGTGCCATCATAGCATGCCTATAATTTACTAACTTAACCTGTGCATGTTTCTGTAATGTGGGAGGAAACCAGAGCACCTGGAGAAAACTTAGTCATGGGGAGAATGTGCAAACTTCTTACAGACAGCAGTGGGAATTGAACCCTGAGCGGTTAATGTCGGTGCTGTAAAGTATTGTGCTAACCACTACCATGCTGTCCATTAGGCAGAGTTATGGGAATGCACTGAGAGAATAAAAGTGGGAAAAGTCAGCTAATGGAGAAGCATTCTTCTATCTAACAAATACTAACAAATGGAGTGAAATTTTATTACGGGAAGTTCAAGCCTGAACTTCGGACACAGCTAAAATCACCATTTTCATTTATAAATACAAGAATGAACATTAAAATAATTAATAGTGGTAATTATACCATAACTTTTTCGATAACTTGCTTTTTGTTTTGATGACATTTGGTGACTTGAAGAAAGAATGTCAGATAATGTACGGGAAGAGTTTCCTCTTCAGCAGAAAGTGAAAGGCAGAATCTTTGGGAACGTTGAAGTATAGAGGGACTTGGGGTGCAAGCTCTCTGAAAGCTGTAAGTTCCCTTACAGTGAAAACACATAGATAGGGTGGCAAAGAAGGTATATAGCAAACTTGTCTTCATCGGCTGGGCTGTTGAGTATGAAAGTCAGAAAGTCACATTAAAGCTGTATAAAACTTTAATGAGACCTCATTTGGAGTATTGTGTCCAATTTTGGTCACTGGATTGCAGAAAGGATGTGGAGGCCTTGCAGAGGGTGCAGAAGTTGCTCACCAGGATGTTGTCCGGATGAGAGATTATTAGCTACGAGGAGAGATTGAATTATTTTCTGTGAAGTGTCGGAGACTGAAGGGTGGCCTGATAGAATTATGAGAGTTCTAGATAGAGTAGATACTCGGAGTCTTTTTCCCAAGTGGAAATATCAGATGCTTGAGAGCAGAGCTTCAAGGTGAGAAGGGCAAGGATTAAAGAAGATTTACAAAACAAGTTGTTTTTAATACTCAGGAAGTGGTTGGCGCTTTGAAAGTACTACCAAGGAAAGTGGCAGCAGACATAAAAGTAACATTGAAGAGGTATTTAGAAATCCATATGAATAGACAAGGAATGGACTAATATAGACCACATACATGTAGATGGGAGATGTTTTGGCTGGTATCTTTTTCAGCACAGACGCTGTGGGCCAAAGGATCTGCTTGGTACTGTACTGTTCATATTCCTTTGAATGATACTAAGGATCTTCTCTGTTTACTTGTACAAGGGGAGGGGAGGGAACGTCGACTCAGACCACGAGAGGCCTGTGTCGGGCATTTTCATGCCTTACAAGGCACAGATTGGAAGTCTGTGTGGGGCGTCACTCCTCGCACAGACACTAGAGCAATGTGTGGTTAAGTGCCTTGTTCAAGGACACAAACACGCTGCCACAGCTGAGGCTCAAACTAGCGACCTTCAGATCACTAGGCGAATGCCTTAACCACTTGGCCACGTGCCCAACACAAACTTGTACAAGTAAACGTAGATTCAAATTGAAATAGAAATGCATCCCAAGCATACATTCCGATTTGGATCATATTCCACAGATTAGAATTTATATTGGAATATACAGCTATGGTTTTTCTGTATGTCGGTTCTGAAATAGCTCTTCTGGTATACATTTCTGTTATTGTTATGAAGACCAGAATAAATGAGGGGCTACATTTGGCATTAAAGTAAGAAAGGAGTAGTGAGGGGATGGATCTTGTTTATGTTAGCATATAAAAAAAAATCAAATCCAAAATAGATGTGCAGAGACTTAAATCTTATAATGTGGTAGGATTACCAGGGAAGTGAAGAAGCATCTTTATTATCTCTAATCAGTTAACTATTGATAATAGTTAAAAATAGCTTGCTGTATGTAACGTGTCAGAGATGGAAAGTGTTATTGTCAATTGATATGTCAAGGGATAATCTGCCTGTTCCTAAGTGCATGTGTTGATTTTGAAAAACAGATTAGTGGAATACTGGCTGGGAATACATGCAGCTAGTGTAGTTGATTGACTTAATTTACTTGGAGAGGATAAGTCTGGAAACAACATCTTTAGAAAGGTCAGCATATCACAGCTTAAGCAGATGGAGGCAGAGAATGAAGGGAGCACTGTTAAAACAAACTAGATGACAGACAGGTCGTGCAAGAGCTCCCAAAAGCACTCACGTTCAAAATCAGATTGTCCCTTTTGGATGCAGTTAAGAGTGGGAAATAGAGAATAAGGGTTCAGCTCAGAAGGAATTTATGAAGGCAAGGACAAAGGAAAAACTGTTAATACAGGGTAATGACAGTGATATGAGTGTTCAGTAGCAAAATCAGGCAGAATAAAGAAAACGATGATAACATTGAAAGCACTTTATTTGAATGCATGCAGGATTCGAAACAAGATAAATGTGTTGTTGGCACAAATAGAAATAAATGGGTATAGCCTTCCAGCTATAATAGAAATATGGTGGCAAGTGACCAAGGCTGGGAACTTAAATGCTCAGAGGTACTTGACATTTTGAATGGATAGGCAAAAAGCAAAAGGTCTGTTGATAGAGACTAAAATCACTACAGTAGTGAGAAATGATACTGGCTCAGAGGTTTGAGATATAGGAGCACTGCAGTGGAGAAAGAAAATGAAGGCTAAGAAGTAACAAATAATCTGCTAGAGGAATTCAGTGGGCCGAGCAGTATCTGTGGGGAAACGGAATTGACGATATTTTGTGTTGAAGCCCTACATCAGGACTGAACGTGGAGAAGGGAGATAGTCAGTATAAAGAGGAGAGGGTGAGTGGTGAGAGGGGTCACGATGGGCCAAGGAGGGGAGAAGAATAAAGCATAGATAGAGCTAGGTGGGGGATGGTGGGAATAATATACAAGCTGATTATTAGTAGTTACATTTTGGGATAGGGTATAAATCAGGAAATAATGGGCAAAATGATAATGACAATAAGAAAGAATCATGAGCAGACAAATCAAATTGGTAAGGCAATCTTGAAGACATGCAGACTGAGTGTAATTGGGATGGCTTTATAAGATCAGTACATTAATGAACGGTCCAGGGAATACTCTATTTTAGAAATGGTATTGTGAAATAAAACAGGATTAATATAGCAAAGAATTCCTTAGGAAAAGTATTAGAGAGAGTATGGCAGAATTTCAATTCAATTTCAGTGTGAGAAACCTGGGGGTAAAGCTAGTGACCTCAATTTAAATCAAGGCAATTCCCATGGTATGAGGACAAACTTGGCCGAAGTAGACTGTGAAGGCTAAGATAGCAGATTGCAGGCAACAAAAAGCTAAGCAGATATTTCATAAATATCATAAAGCTTATACACTAGTGAGAAAGAAAGGCTCTAGAGGATGTGAAAACGCAAACATGAGAAAATCTGCAGATGCTGGAAATTCAAGCAACACACACAAAATGCTGGTGGAACGCAGAAGGCCAGACAGCATCTGTAGGAGGAAGTACAGTCAACGTTTTGGGCCGAGACCCTTCATCAGGACTGACGGAAAAAAGAGATAGTAAGAAATCTGAAAGTGGGAGGGGGAGGGGATGCCTCTCCATCTTCCTCTGGTGCTCCCCTCCCACTCTTTCTTCAAAGGCCTTCTATCCCATGATACTCCCCCTTCTCCAGCCTTGTATCCCTTTTGCCAATCACCTTCCCAGCTCTTGGCTTCATCCCTCCCCCTCCTGTCTCCTCCTATCATTTTGGGTCTCCCCCTCCCCCTCTCAAAGCTCTTACTATTTCTTTTTTTCGTTAGTCCTGACGAAGGGTCTCGACCTGAAACGTTGGCTGTACTTCCTTCTATACATGCTGCCTGGCCTGCTGCGTTCCACCAGCATTGTGTGTGTGTGTTGCTCTAGAGGATGTTCCATGCTTGACCAACTAAGGAAATTACAGATGATATAAAATAAAAAGGCATACAATGTTGCAAAGATTAGTGGGAAGTCAACTAACTGGGGGAGTCTTAGAAACCAGCAAAGGAGGACTTTATAAAAATTACACACAGAAGATAAGAGCATGAGAATAAACTAGCAAGTAATATAAAAGCTGATATATATCATAGTTATAGGGAAAGGCAGTAGCTGAAGTAAACATTGGCCTTATAGAACATAACAGTGGAGAATTAATAATGGAAAATAAAGAAATAGCAGAATTACTAAATAATTACTTTGACTCAATCTTTGTGGTTGATGTTACAAACTCCTCACAAATAATCAAGGGACTATGCAGAGCATGAAACTTAAAACAAACCCAATCACTATGAAGTAGTACAAACGTACTTTACAAACCAAAGGCTGACATGTGCTCTGGACCCGACAATCTACAGCCTGGGATCTTAAGGACGTAGCTACAGAGACAGTGGATGGGTTTATTAGAATCTATTAAAATTCTCCAACATCTGGACAAATTCCAGAGGATTAGAACTTGCAAGTGTCACAGCATTATTCATGAAAGAAAGTAGATAGAAAGCAGAAAATTATAGGCCAGTTAGTTTAAAATCTGTCCTTGGAAAAATGCTGGAATTCATCAAGGAAGCAGAGCATAACATTTAGAAAATCATAATACAATCAAGCAGAGTAAACACAGCTTTGTGAAATGAAACTGGTGTCTGACAAATTTTCTGGAGTTCTTTGAGGATTAGAAAACAGTTGTGAATAAAATAGAAACAGCAGAGGTAGTGTATTTGGATTTCCAGCAGACCTTATAAAGATGCAACTTTACGGGATACTGGTGAGACCTCAGGAGGAGGATTGAATAATGATTCTGGTCTCCATACTTAAGGAATGATGTACAGGTTTCCCCCGCCATCCGAAGGTAGAGCGTTCCTATGAAATGGTTCGTAAGCTGAAATGTCGTAAAGCGAAGAAGCAATTACCACTTATTTATATGGGAAAATTTTTTGAGCGTTCGCAGACCCAAAAATAACCTACCAAATCATGCCAAATATCACATAAAACCTAAAATAACAGTAACACATAGTAAAAGCAGGAATGATATGATAAATACACAGCCTATATAAAGTAGAAATACTTTTCCACAATCATTACTGCACTGCTCTCTGTAGCAAAAATCTCACGCAAGCGCTGTTGGCAAAAACATGGCGCAAGCGCTCTCCAGTAACCTTTAAGCTATGAAGCTGCCAAATCATACCAAATAACACGTAAAAATACACAGCCGATATAAAGTAGAAATAATATGTACAGGGTAGTATCACTTACTGGAATTGGGAAGACAGTGCTGAGCACACTGAGGATGGTGTGTTAGACTGAGTCGTCGCAGGTTGGCTGGTGCAGTGGCCCCCACCCTCCAGGCTGCCGACCGATACATTGCTGCAAAGCATGCAGGGGTGCAGCAGTAACCGGGAGGCACACAGCACATCTTTAAAAGCCGAAATAAACATGCTAATTGATTAGGAGCTGCCCAGCACGTAATTAATTAGCATGTTTATTTTGGCTTTTTTCTTAAAGATGTGCTGTGTGCCTCCCAGCTACTGCTGCATTCTCCGTGAATCAGTACAGTATCTGTCCACGGCCTGGGTGTTGGGGTGGTGGGACATTGGGGTGTCATCTCGTTGTCTATTTCCATTAGAGCAGGCAGCTCATCTTCTCCTATGACTGTCTGCCTCGATGTCGAAGGTCGAGGTTCGTCATCTGCTGTGGCTGATGTGGAAGGCTTGCTTGACTGCTGAGCCTCGCGCATTTTTCTATCACACAGTTCTTTGTAAGGACTCAAACCATCTTGCAAATATCCCCTAAACCTACATACCCTTTCAAAATTAAAGTCGTACTTTATCATTGCAGCGAAAATCTCACGTAGTTGCTTCACTTTCGCTAATGCATTTGGTTTCGATTGTTATCCTTTCCTCTTCCCATTGCATCAGCTCTTCATCTATCAGTTCTTGGTCATGGGATGCCAAAACCTCTTCAACATCATCTTCGTCAGCTTCCACAAGCCAAACTCACTTAGTCCTTACTTCATTCACCACAGTCGAAACGCTTAATTACGTCTAGTTTTACGCTAAGTGTAGCACCCTTACAAGCTCTTTTAGGCTTTTCCGATACCACAGAACTCATCTTGCAAACGGCTGCTCACAGGCACGTGTTAAAGCAATGCCGTTCCGAATCCGGGGGAGAGCGGCTGCTCGGGGCGTGCGCTGCCTTTTATCACTGGCTGATTTTTTTTTGCGTGCTGAATTTTTTATCGCCTGCTGCTTTTTTTTTTTCGTAACAGTGAGGTTTCGTAAAGCGAACGTTCGAAAAGCGGGGGACACCTGTACTCATAATTGAGACTGTGCAGAGATGGCTCACTAGATTGAGTCCTGAGGTGAAGAGGTTGACACATGAAGCAGATTGGGCAGATACGCATTGATGAATAAAGGAAGTGATATTAGTAAAACATAAATGGGGAATGGCAGGGTGAATACTGAGAGAATGTTTTGCTGTGGGGAAATTGAGATCTAGGGGAGATTGATTCAGTATAAAGGGATTCTCTGTTCCAGAGAGAGAGGAGAAACATTCCTTTATCCTCAGAGGGTCACAAATCTTTGGCAACACCCACCCCAGAGAGCTGAGGAGGCAAAAGACAACAAATAAAACAGAACAGTTGAGGACAGGAACAGGCCCATCAGAACATGCTGTCTGTACCAACCACGATGCCAAATGACACTAATCTTATCTACCTGCACATAACCAAATGAATACATGAAAATATTCGCGGTGAAGCCTGACAGATATTTAAACTGCAAAGCAGCCATTGAGTTCAGGAAGAATGCAGGAAAATGTGTTGAGGCCAATTGGATCAACCATGTGCCTACTGGCTGACTGGCCTACCCTGCTTCTGCTGCTATTCTAATAAAGATCAAAATACAGTGAAAAATACCAAGTTCAGGAGCGATAGTTTGGCGATGCTGAACTTGGATGAGTTTAAATGACCTGTTGGTTGTGGAAGGAAAGACTAAAGGAGGTGAGAAGTTCCAGAAAACATTCACATTTTCCTTGTTTCCTTCAAACATTAAGTTATTTATAATGCAGCACAGTAATGTAAACAAATTATATGACAATTGAGCCAAAGTTAAAAATGAAGCATATGATTAGATCAGTTTCTGACATAAAAACTCTCCTGAGGGCTAATATAAAGCCTTTCAACTCTCTCAGGGCACAAGTCAAAACTAAATCAACTTCATTATTGTTGTTACAAATATTTTCAAGGAAGTACAAAATTAATTACAAACTGATCAACAGATAGAACATTGTCCCCACCTCATGTTGAAAGGAGCCATTAACCGGACCACATACTGTCGATCTTTGGGAAGTTTGAGTTTTGGGATTTTTGATGGATCAAAATCCGGTGGGTAGTATTTCTAGGGAGAGAAAGAGGCAATATATATGGTGAACCAATCAGTAACAAAATCTCATTTGGTGTACATGCTCTGATAAGCATTATTAAGAAAGCAGATGTTGGAATGGAGTGACAGCATCAAGGTGAAGTATGGCAGAGGGTGATACAGCTAGCAGAACTGCAGCCTCACAGTGGCAAAGCTCTAGGTTCAACCCTGACTTCAGATGCAATCAATGCAGAGTTTCTCCCTGCACAATGGTTTCCTCTAGGTACCCCATCTTCCTTCCACATTCCAAAGGTCAGTTGATTTGTAGATTAACTGTAAATTGCCCCTACCTTTCAAGTCAGTGGCAGAATCAGGAGGGAGTCACATGAATGTGCAGAGCATAAAAAGAGATCACTGTAAATATTAGGTTGATGCTTGCTGAAATCAGTGGTCCAAAGTGCCTGTTTCTAGCCTGTATGTCTCTATGACTATGACCTTCTCCTTCCATTTCATTTTGTATGTGTCCAGGACAAAGAAGCAGGCAGAATAAATATAACTGACCCTCCCTGTAAACTGCCTTTGCCAAATGCTCCCTTCAGGAAAGCACCATAGGGCTATTAAAACAAAAATTCATGCCATCTCAAAAGTTCTCCCCCGAAGCAGTTAACCTAATCAACCATTCTAGTTAGCTCTTCCACCCCCTTCATTTATTTGAGTACATGTTTTGTAGTTTGCTTAGGGACACAGCACACAACAGGCCCTTCTGGCTCAATGAGCCGTTCCAGCCTCATCACCGGACAATTTACAATGACCAAATAACCTCCGTCTTTAGACTGGGGGTGGGGGGAAATCAGAGGACATGTGATCAGAAGGAGAACGTACAATCTCCTTACAGACAGAGCTGGAATTGAACTCTGGTGCCCTAAGCTCAAATAGCATTGCACCGCAAAGCTAAAGTGGCACCCTACTTATTACTTCCATCACTGCACTATAAACCACTTTCTTATAATGCTGTCTACATTGTTATTATATGTTGGCATTTATGAATTTATGCAAGTTTTATTCTATATCCTTATTTTAACCTCCCAATTTTGTTTTTAGATACATAATTCTTTGTTCTTTATAATTGTTGAATGTTGTTTTTGTTGTATGTTGTTCCCTGACCAACACACCACAGCAAATTCCTAATGCATGTGGTGAATAAAGTTGACCCTTTTACCTGTATCAGTGATTCCAGTAATTTGGTACTGGACAATTAGTTCCTCCTCTAAAATGCTATTTATCCAGCACTGTGGACTGGATTTGAAGGGAACATTTAACTCACTGTACCCTTGTGTATGTCTTGGCATCAGAGGTATTTCAGCACTGAAGTTCAAACAGATAACATACTACCAAGTGGGTACAGCTGAAGTAGTCTCTAAGGAGTAACATGACAAAATGTAGATGCATCATTAGTCTGTAACAGATTTCAAAAGACATCCCCAACAATTCACAAGGTCCTGCAATAGGCAGGAAAGAGTTTTTGGCGAGGGGTGGAAGATTTGGGTGGGGTTTGGGGTGGAGGGTTTGTGGAACGCCGAGGAAAAGGAGGGGAAGTTCAAGGGTGCGGGATATCTGGTGGAGGAGAGTGGGGTACAGGGGAGCAGTATGGTGGAGAGAGCAGAGGTGTCCGGATAAAAGGTGAGGGGGATAGCTGTGGGAGATCTCTATGACTGGACACGCGAAACTGGGATCGTAATCAGGAACGGAACCCCATCTCTGGGACCGCCACTACCCCTCCACACTCACATTTAAGACTTTCCGCTCCGACATTGTTCAGCCGTTCACAGTGACCACTTCAACCAAACTTCTGCGCCTAAACACCACCGGTTCTCCACCAGATTTCCGGGTGACGAAGTTCCTTCTTCTGTTCTGATTTTCTATTGGTTGTTTTCTGAATCAATCTAAACGTCTACCCGCCCCCTTCAGCAAGTTAGATTGCGGATGCAGGCCGCCGTTAAAATGTCCGTCTGACCATAGGAGTTCATATTTCTGTTCCGGAATCCAGTCAATTAAAAAGAGGGAACTTAAAGCCTTTAACTCTTTAACTCCGTCGATTTAACCTACACTTTAACTTTTTAGGTTATGCGTGAAAATTATTGGCAAATTTAGATCCAATCTGTGGAATTTCTTTGCAGATTTTAAATGGCTATCATTACCTACAAGAGCAGCATTATATCAAAAAATTATGGGCACATTTAAATTGGTCTCTTCCAGTGTCATTCGGGGCCATTGGTGAGATCAATAAAGGCAAGGCGAGTTACCAGAGAATTTTTTCAAGATTTCTCAGTGGTTTATTGGGGTGATCTAAAAATTTAATTTTCCAGGCACTGGCTGACTTGATGAGCATTTCCACCATTCCTATTTTTATTTCAGATTATCAGCAACTACAGTGTTTTTTTTTGTAAAATTGTCAAGAAGATTAAAGCCCAATGTTGCTCAAGGTTCTTCACTTACAGTTCACCGAAAGAGTGAGAGATATTTAGATGTTTGAGATACTCACACAGGGAAGTTCAAGATACGTCTCAGGAATAGTTGCCTTTAATTGAGAAAACTGAAGGGGATACAGCTCAATATTAACAAGGATTAGCAATAGATAGAATTACAATGGTCAGCAGAGAAGGAAGCAATAGTAGGCATGAACTTGTTGTTTTGAGGATGTATAGACAGAGGTTTAACTTCTTGACTTATCAGAGAAGAAGTGCTTTTGAAGCCTAAGATGATCACAGTTGATTGTGGAACTGCGCAGTTTCATTAGATTCTCAAAGTTGCACAAGACAAATACTGAATGGGTTCTTTCATAGGGAAAGGAAAATAGTGAAGCTTTCATGTGCAGACAATAATTTGAGGACTTAAGGATTGGAATTCTCCTTTCCCCTGGCCTCACAGGTGCAGAGTTTTATTGATAGCAAACACATGATAAACAGAGCATCTACTAACCAATCAATAGAACTTATCAACCACAAAGCACTTCATTTAATCAGTATCCATACAGCGCAAAAATTCCTGGAAATCTATGCCACATTCCATGAAGGCAGACATGATGCTTGCATGCTGAAATGGTTCAACACATCCCAAATGTTTTTTGATTTAGCATAAGCTACAAAAGGCCATGAGAAGTATCTTCATCAGCCCTGGCTGATGTCATTACCTATTACATAGAACATAGAACATAGAATAGTACAGCACATTACAGGCCCCTCAGCCCACAAAGTTGTGCCGACCCTCAAACCCTGCCTCCCATATAACCCTCCCCCCCTTAAATTCCTCCACATACCTGTCTAGTAGTCTCTTAAACTTCACGAGTGTATCTGCCTCCACCACTGACTCAGGCAGTGCATTCCACGCACCAACCACTCTCTGAGTAAAAAACCTTCCTCTAATATCCCCCTTGAACTTCCCACCCCTTACCTTAAAGCCATGTCCTCTTGTATTGAGCAGTGGTGCCCTGGGGAAGAAGCGCTGGCTATCCACTCTATTCTTCTTATTATCTTGTACACCTCTATCATGTCTCCTCTCATCCTCCTTCTCTCCAAAGAGTAAAGCTCTAGCTCCCTTAATCTCTGATCATAATGCATACTTTCTAAACCAGGCAGCATCCTGGTAAATCTCCTCTCTACCCTTTCCAATGCTTCTACATCCTTCCTATAGTGAGGCGAATTACCTCCAAATAAAGATCATTACAACCACTGGGTAAGTTATTGTCTTCCTGAAGTTGTACTCCAGGTTCTGATCAAGTTTGGAAATGTCCTTTGCGATTCCCCACTGGGTCATAAGGATGACTATGTTGTGCAGTTTCTCAAAGTTCAAAGTACGTATATGTCACCCTGAGATCCATTTTATTGTGGGCATACTCAATAAATTTATAATAGAATAATAACCATAATAGAATCAACAAAAACCGTAAAGAAGCAGAAGAGTAAGAGAATAGCGAGAGGTGCTGGAGAAATTACCTGCTCAAGGCTCTTCGTTCAATGACAATTCCTGTGATGAAGAGAAAAGTGAAAGCAGAAGTGGACAAGTTTTCATTTTTAGCACACCAATCGTTTTCTCAGAACGTCTTGAAACACTGTACACAAAACAATACATTTTAAAATTTTCCTTCTAATCTAATGTAAAAATAATGGGCTGCCTCTTGTAGGGCAGCCAATCACATTGTGGTGGAAGTGTCTTAAAAAGATCAGAAGATTAGAAATAGGAACAGAACTGATTCATGGTATCCTGGAGTCTACTTCACCTTTTAATAGCATTACTGCCCTTCCAGATCAAATCCACTCTCTTCCTCACTCCACATATCCCTTGAATCTTATTTTTAAAAAAAACTCAGCTTGATATATATTTTGACATAATATCAGAATTCTCTAAGGCAAATTTTCACAAGCTACTGACCTGATTGGTTTCTCCTACAGTCAGCCTAAATAAAGTTTTTAACCCCTGACTTTCAGTCTAGTGCTTCACTAGGCAGAGGAAATAGCTTCAAAATCAATTGTAAAATTCCATCAAATAATTCACTATGATTCAACAGCAACTTTAAACCAATACAGCGGTTTTATAATACAATGATCCATGGAGTGTTGACTGATGAAGTGGGACTTCAGTGAGGCAGGGGCAATGGTGCAGCTTCACAGGCTCTCTCCGGGTTACAAACACCCAGCCGATGTACATACCAACAAGCATCGAGAGCCTGGTGGTATGGACTTGCCAGCAGCTGTTGGAGAACCGTCATCTTCTGCCACCTGGAAACCTGGCTTGCAGCTAGATTTCTGGGTTACAAACTGCCTGAGTTATGAACAGTTCACAGTCTGCAGGAACAGAACCCTACTGCAAATTCCATAGTATTGAAGACATCTTCAAGGAGTGGTGCCTCAGAAAGGCAGCATCCATCATTAAGGAACCCCATCACCAGAACATGCCCTTTTCTCATTGTTACCATCAGGAAGGAGGTACAGGAGCCTGAAGGCACATACTAAGCGATTCAGGAACAGCTTCTTCCCCTCTGCCAACCGATTCCTGAATGGACATTGAACCCGTGAACACCACCTCACTTTTTAAAATATTATTTCTGTTTCTGCACTATTTTTAATCTAACTATTTAATATATGTGTATATACTTACTGTAATTGATTTACTTAATTACTTTTTCTATATTATCATGTGTAACATTGTACTGCTGCTACTAAGTTAACAAACTTCATGACACATGCTGGTCATAATAAACCTGATTCTGATTCTGAATTGGCAAAGACTTGTATATTTAAAGGATGAAATTGATCTGTGGAAGTAGAGGAGATGTATTGGAAATTAGTGTAGCAAGTGACTACAGATTGAGAAACTTTGGTTAGGAACTGATGAGCTGGAGTAGAAGTTTCAAACACAGTGAGGAATCAGACTGGAGGTACATTAAGGAGAATTGGCAAAGGAGAGAGATGGAATACAGTGCAGGGAAGTGTATAGCTATGCACTTTGGTAGAAGGAATAAAGTGAAGACAATTTTCTAACTGGGGAGCAAATTCAGAGATCAGAGTTCAAAGGGCATCCTAGTACAGGATTCTCTAAAGGTTAATTTGTAGGTTTAGTTAGTGGTAAGGAGACCAATGCAATATTTTCATTCATTTTGAGAGGACTGTAAAATAAAAGAAGCTTTGGTTGGACTAAATTTAAAGCACTGTAAACATATCCCATTTACCTGCACTCTGACAATATCCTTCTATTCTCTACTGCTTCATGTGCCTGCTAAATGTTTCTTAAATGTTGCTATCATACCTGTTTCTATCATCTCCTTGGCAGCACAATCCAGCTTTCATTCCTGTGTAAAGAAAAACATGTAAATCTTCCTTACATTTTCAACCTCTCACCTTAAACATATGCCCTGTAGTTTTTGTCATTTCCACCCTGGGGATAAAGTCTCTGACTATCATGCTGTTTATGCCTCTCATAATGTTATATACTTCTCAGGTCAGTCTCCAGTGTTTCGGAGAAAATGTTCCACTTATGTCCATCCTCTCCGTATAAATAATATATTCAAAACTAGGCAACATCCTTGTAAACATCTTCTGCACTCTTCCCAAAACTCCCACATCCTTCTTGTTGTGTGGTGACCAGAACTACACACATTACCCCAAATAGTTCCTCCTACCCTGGTAGGAAATGAGGACAAGTAGGAAATAATGTTCATTATAGAAGAACCAGGCAATGGACATCCTTACAAGAGTGTGCTTAATCATGTCCCTTACTACTCAATGGCATTTTAATTGTCAAATTTTCATCACCAACAGATAGACCAAAAATCTAACCCGACCAGTAATAAAGATATATTCAGATGAGTAGATGAATGGCCAGGTTTCTAAGGGAACTAATTCACCTGCTAACTCTCCACAATCTTTCTACCATCACCTCCTCACTGTAAGCTGCAATGTTTACATCTACAAAATATACTGTAGATAGGGTTGCCAATTTTCTCACTCCCAAATAAGGGACAAAAGTAGCAGTCAAATACAGGACACTTGTGTTTACCCCGAGAAAGACTCCCATGACCATGAAGCCTTGCGCGGGCAGCTGTGTGCGCATGCGTGATGTGCGCATACATGACATGCGCATGCGTGTACGTGCCGCTTTTTTTCTACAAATCAGTTTTGGCGATTCTGTTCAGTGAAACTACACTCTACATACATTATTTCTACTTTTTATAGGCTATGTATTTATCACATCATTCCTGCTTTTACTATATGTTAGTGTTATTTTAGGTTTTATGTGTTATTTAGTATGATGTGGTAGGTTATTTTTTGGGTCTGGGGATGCTCAAAAATTTTTCCCATATAAATTAATGGTAATTGCTTCTTCGCTTTATGCCATCTTGGCAAGGAAGGTTTCATAGGAACGCTCTACCTTAGCAGGGGAAATACGGGACAAGGGCAGTCCCGTATGGGACAAACCAATTTAGCCCAACATACGGGATGTCCGGGCTAATACAGGACAGTTGGCAACCCTAACTATAGATGTTGGTTCATTAAGGTTGTTATAGCCAGGGGCTGGTAATGGGGCAAGTTCCCACTATGTACTAAATGCCCCCAATGACGTCCGCCTGAAATAGCCTCTGACATCCAAGTCTGGCTCCAGACCTTCACAAGTGGCTTAGCTACTAAACCCGGTGGAACCATTTCTACTGACAGAAGAGGCAAAGGAGGGTTACAGGTGCCTTAAGACCAGTCACTTCGGGCAGATGGGGTTCATTGGCCATGGTTGGCAGCTCTAAACTCTGATCTCGAACCTCTGCTGCCTTGTGGCTATACCCACTCATGGGGAAGGCTTTGGGAGTAAACCCAAGGGAAAACTCTGGAGCTGGAGTCCCTAAGGCAGTACTACATTGAGTTCAACACTGACTGGCAACTCGTGTGATGCTGCTGGTGCCAAACTGTATCAGCCTCTGCTGTTCCTTTGGGTTTGTCAGATGTGAGGAGAGGAGGAGCTTACTATATGGGCAACAACTTGCTCTCCATGTCTAAGTGCCCTGGCTTGCATATCTAGACAACTAGGATAGAAACGTAGAAACATAGTAAACCTACAGCACAATACAGGCCCTTTGGCCCACAAAGTTGTGCCGAACATGACCCTACCTTAGAAATTACTAGGCTTACCTATAGCCCTCTATTTTTCTAAGCTCCACATACCAATCTAAAAGTCTCTAAAAAGACCCTATCGTATCCGCCTCCACCACCGTTGCCGGCAGCCCATTCCACGCACTCACCATTCTCTGAGTAAAAACTTACCCCTGGCATCTCCTCTGTACCTACTCCCCAGCACCTTAAACCTGTGTCCTCTTGTGGCAACCATTTCAGCCCTGGGAAAAAGCCTCTGACTATCCAGACAATCAATACCTCTCATCATCTTATACACCTCTATCAGGTCAACTCTCATCCTCTGTCGCTCCAAGGAGAAAAGGCCGAGTTTACTCAACCTGCTTTCATGAGGCATGCTCCCCAATCCAGGCAACATCCTTGTAAATCTCCTCTGCACCCTTTCTATGGCTTCCACATCCTTCCTGTAGTGAGGCAACCAGAAATGTGCACAGTACTCCAAGTGGGGTCTGACCATGGTCCTATATAGCTGCAACATTACCACTCAGCTCCTAAATCCAATTCCACGATTGATGAAGGCCAATACACCGTACGCCTTCTTAACCACAGAGTCAACTTGCGCAGCTGCTTTGAGTGTCCTATGGAATTGGACCCCAAGAGCCCTCTGATCCTCCACACTGCCAAGAGTCTTACCATTAATACTTTTTTCTGCCATCATATTCGACTTACCAAAATGAACCGCTTCACACTTATCTGGGCTGAACTCCATCTGCCATTTTCAGCCCAGTTTTACATCCTACCAACGTCCTGCCGCAACCCCTGACAGCCCTCTACACTATCCACAACACTTCCAACCTTTGTGTCATCAGCAAAATTACTAACCCATCCCTCCACTTCCTCATCCAGGTCATTTATAAGAATCATGAAGAGTAAGGGTCCCAGTACAGATCCCTGAAGCACACCACTGGTCACCGACCTCCATTCAGAATATGACCCGTCTATAACCACACTTTGCCTTCTGTAGGCAAGCCAGTTCTGGATCCATAAAGCACTGTCCCCTTGGATACCATGCCTCTTTACTTTCTCAACAAGCCTTGCTTGGGTTACCTTATCAAATGCCTTGCTGAAATCCATATACACAACATCTACTGCTCTTCTTTCATCAGTGTATTTAGTCACATCCTCAGAAAATTCAATCAGGCTCGTAAGGCACGACCTGCCTTTGACAAAGCCATGCTGACTATTCCTAATCATATTATACCTCTCTAAATGTTCATAAATCCTGCCTCTCAGGATCTTCTCCATCAACTTAACAAGCACTGAAGTAAGACTCACTGGTCTATAATTTCCTGGGCTTCTCTACTACCTTTCTTGAATAAAGGAACAACATCTGCATCCCCCCAATCCTCTGGAACCTCTCCCATCCCAATTAATGATGCAAAGATGATCGCCAGAGGCTTAGCAATCTCCTCACTTGCCTCCCGCAGTAGCCTGGGGTACATCTCATCTGCTCCGGATGACTTATCCAACTTGATGCTTTCCAAAAGTTCCAGCACATCCTCTTTCTTAATATGTACATGCTCAAGCTTTTCAGTCCACTGCAAGTCAATACTACAATCACCAAGATCCTTTTCCATAGTGAATACTGAAGTAAAGTATTCATTAAGTACCTCTGCTATTTCCTCCGGTTCGATACACACTTTCCCACTGTCACACTTGACAGGTCCTATTCTTTTACGTCTTATCCTTTTGCTCTTCACATACTTGTAGAATGCCTTGGGGTTTTCCTTAATACTGTCCACCAAGGCCTTCTGGCTCTCCTAATTTCATTCTTAAACTCCTTCTTGCTAGCCTTATAATCTTCTAGATATCTAACATTACCTAGCTCTCTGAACCTTTTGTAAGCTTTTCTTTTCTTCTTGACTAGATTTATTACCACGGTTTGTACCCACGGTTCCTGTACCCTACCATAACTTCCCTTTCTCATTGGAACGTACCTGTGCAGAATTCCACACAAATATCTCCTAAACATTTGCCACATTTCTTCCGTAATATCTTCCATGCAATATCCATGGTCAACCCAGACAGATGGAGGCCTCATGCATGCTACTGTAGATGTACCTTCAAGAATGGTAATAGGGACAATCTTGGGAATTATGGCTCTTACATCAGTGATGGGCAAACTATTGGAGAAGATTCTTAAGGACACCATTCACAAGCATTTGGAGAACCATTGTCTCTTTAGAGATAGTCAACATGGCCTTGTGAGGGGCAAGTTGTGCTTGATGAGTATTTTATGGCGGTAACAAAACAAATTGATGAAGGTAGAGTGGTAGATGCGATGTATATGGATTTTATTAATGCCTTTGATGACATTCCCCATGGTAGGCTCATCTAGAAAGTCATGAAATATAGATCCATGGAAACTTGGTCGGGTTGATTCAAAACTGGCTTGCCCGCAGAAGGCAGAGGGCGGCAGCAGGTGGAGCGTATTCTGCATGGAGGCCAGTGACTAGTGGTGTTGCACATGGACACCTTTTCTTTGTGATTTTTTTTATAAATGGATGAGAAAATGGAGAGAGACATCCAGCAAGATGTTACGTAGCCTCAGCAGTGGTGTTGCTTTGGCCTTATACTGCTAAATGTCTATCCACTGGCCAGAGCACCCTAGGGAGGGGCATTTGATATGGCTGATATTCAGAGGTTTCTCTGAACAATTCTGGGAAATCCCAGTACAACTGGGGTCTATCATTGTATCCAACCAGAGTCCAATGACAGACAGGAGTAACTGGTACACTGGCATTGGTCAATCAGCAAGTCATGGGCTTACAGCATAAACCTGGGCAGCAAAAGTTTGGGCTGCATTTGGAAATGCTGGCTACAGCCAACATCATTCAGCCCAATAGATGGCAAGGTCCAGTGTTCTTTGACATCCATGGCTTCAGCGACATCCAACTTAACCTGACTGCATCTCAGATTACCATAGGCTTCCTTAAAGTTCGAGTGTCTTTGAAAACCTAGATTTCTATCTCAAATCAAGTAACATATTGTCCTTTGTAATTATTTCCAATTCTTCATTTATAATGTATTATACTTCTTGCTAATTGGTTTGCCATTAAAGAATTACTTATGTTAGTTCACATTTTATATTGAAATCTGGATGAATTTATTGAGATGATCATATCTCTGACCCTCTCACTTATTCTTGAAAGGAACCAATACTTTTCTGCTGCATCGGTCTAAGACTAGCTCCGTTTTCACTCTGTCAGTAATGGTAAATCAGGCTAAATTATGAACAATTAACTATAATTGTTAAAGTGAGTCACTTCACCTGCAAAGGAAGCAGGATAATTTCATGAAAACATGGATTGCAGAAATTATCCAAATGAGCCGAATGCTTGTTAAAAGATTAGCTCATGGGGCAGAAATATTTAATTGTAGACATTTTACAGAGGATAAGGAGAAGACAATCTAATCTCAGGCAGAATGTGCATTGATTTGTATGCTTCCTGAGCCCGAGATTGAAGAAATATTCACAAAATAATGACTCAAAATTTTCCCATTATTTGCTATGTCAGAATTCACAGAAACGTTCTTTTACTGTCAATCCTGTTTGAAAATCTGTATTATCTGGTGTAATTGGTTTAGCAATGGATGTTTTAACATGGAGCAGAAATCACAACCTGCTGTTAATTATATTCGCTTTTGTAAGCACATAGTTCAAAAAAAGATTTATGGTAATATTGTGCAAATATACAGTAAAATACATACAGTTATGAAAGAGGCCTTTGGGTCCATGCCAGTTCTCCAAGGGAAGCAATCCCAATACCTGTAGTCCCAATCTCACTTCCTTATTTCCCTATACCTCTGAAACTTATTCTCTCTCACACATTCCCACCAACTCCCCTTCAATTCTTTTTTGCCATGTACCTACACCAAGAGGCAAATTAGAATTGCCAGTTCACTTGACTGATCTTTTGGAAAGCAGAACACTTGGACCATGGAGTGTTTAAGGAGAGAGCGTGAAATCTCCACACAGGAACCACCCTGTTCAAGAGTGAAACCATCTCCCTCGAGAACTGAAGCAGCAGCTCTAAATGGTGTGCCCCTAAACGGCTCTACTTTTTTTGTCTTGCAACTTCTTGATCTCATGTCAGTTTCTGTTGCATCCATGGCAGACAGAACATATAACGATGGTTCAGTGCTTCCTTCATAGTAATATGCTGTTGTATACAGTTCTGGTCACCAGCATACAAGAGGGATATCGATAAGCTGGAAAGCAACACTCACAACACGCTGGAGGAACCCAGCAAGTCAGGCAGCATCTGTGGAAACGCTTCCACGGATGCTGCCCGACCTGCTGAGTTCCTCCAGCGTGTTGTGAGTATTGCTTGGCCCCAGCATCTGCAGATTATTTTGAGTTTACAATAAGCTGGAAAGAATGCAGAGAAAGTTGACAAGGACGTTGCTGAGACTTGAGGATCGGAGTTATAGGGGAAGGTTGAGCAGGTTAGGCCTTTATCCCCAGAGCATAGGAGAATGAAAGGGTATCTTATAGAGGTATACAGAACTATGAGGAGTATAGATAAAGTACATGCAGACTTTATGCTCCGAGTGGGTGAGAACTAGAAGTCATAGATTTAGAATGAAAGGTGAAATGGAGAGAGATTTAATCTCTCATAGGGATTTGTATGGAGATTAGATCCTTCCTTTCCAGCAAGCAACAATATATCAAACTATCTCTGGTATTGAGATCTCCACTGCAGCAAGAGCAGAAGCCTCCCAAAATCTATCACTGGTGTCTACAGTACAGTATATGTTTGTTATGTAAGTTATATTAATATCATCAATGTTCTGGATATCCATGCTCTGTGGGGATTTTAAGGGTTTTGGGACACTCAGACCAATCCTTCCTCTCAATAAGTAACCAGATTGCACTTTCAGAATGCTGTCATTGTGAGAGAATATGGATGATAGATGTTCCACAGAGACACTGACACCTGTAAAAAGTAATAAATTCTGGGCGATATTGCTGAGAAACTCATTTGGATGGGAGAATTACATAATGCACAATAAGATAAGCTAAATCAGAACTTCCTGAGACCCATGAGACTCCTGCCTGTCATGCACCACTGGGTCTAATTGACAGTGGCAGTCGGAGTGATCTTCACACTTGCTTACTTGTCGCTCTTTGGTTTGGTATCTGTTCTTATAAGGATTGACAATGAAGACTTTTTGACTAAACCACAAGGGTACAAACCTGATATCAGTTTGAAAAATGCCTTCATTCTCTTACATACTTCAGATGTGAAAAGTCTACACAACTATAACTAAAAGCTTTCTGTTCTTCAATGCACGCTAATGAACTTATGAAGATCATATTTGTGTTCGCCCATTGTCGATGTCGATGAGGACCTTGACACCATTATGATGGTGTCGAGACTAGCGCGAGATTTGGATTTAAGTGAGGGAGAGTCAGCCTCACTCTCTGCCCAATTCCCATCTGGATCCAGTGGCAGGACAGAGTTGAGACGGCTGGAGATGGGACTAGGTGCAGTGGATGACCAGGATGTCTTCTGTGTCTTGTCGTGCTCTACACGTTCCACGACGCTTGCAGAGACCGCCTTCTTGACCGTTGGACCTTCCATTGGTCTCGTCCGCTCAATCCGCCGGAGTCTGTCTTCACATGCTGGGATAGACAACTCCCTATCTCACCGAGGGTTTGAGACCCGTCGGCTACCCTCACCTGGTTTAGCTGGCTTGTCGAAGCCGTTGCCCGGGGTGTGGCTGCTGTCACATGCAAACAGCTACGGGGAGCCACAGGTGAGAGCTGAGTGCCAGGTGGGGACCAAAGGTGGGCTAACCACCTTGAAAAGGGCATGACATGTTCCCCCACCAGAGGTGCTACCCCTCCCTGACACCCCATACACCCCATATGAAGATCATATTTAGTGAAATGAGAAACTTATTACAAAAGTTCTGAAGCAACAGAATTGTAATGAATTTCTATAGTACACTGTACTGGAATGCAATAAATGGCAGTTCTGCTGCAGAGGTGCTTAGAAAATATATAGGAACATAAGAAATAGATGCAGAGGAAGCTGTTCCTTCTCTTTTGCATACTTTCTCATTCAATAAGTTATGACTTGTTTTGTCACTCAGCACCACTTTGCTGTCCAAACGCTCAAGCAAAATGCTACCTGGTCTTGTGCAATGAGTGAGGTAAAATTAACAACCTTGTAGTCCGCGATCCTCTTGGAAAGAGTGATCACAGTATGTTTGAATTTCTCATACAAATGGAGAGTGCAATAGTTTGATCTAAAACCATTGATTTATGGCTAAATAAGGGAGACTACAATGGGATGAGAGAGGAGCTGGTTAGTGTAGACTGGTGGGACAGTTGAGGAACAGTGGAAAAGATTTTTCACCATGCTCAACAAAAGTATTTTCCAATTAAAAACAAGGGCAGTAAAAGTAGGGAGAGCTAGATGTAGATAACAAAGGAAATAAATTAAGGAATTGAAATAAAAGGATCACACTGCTGTGCAGAGGGATTTGGGACTGTGTGTGCATGAACTGCAAAATGTTGGCTTGCAGATATATACTTACACTTTATTGTCGCCAAACAATTGATACTAGAACGTACAATCATCATAGCGATATTTGATTCTGCACTTCCCGCTCCCTGGATTACAAATCAATAGTAAATATTAAAAATTTAAATTATAGATCATAAATAGAAAATATAAAAATGCAAAGTAAGGTAGTGCAAAAAAAACAAGATGCAGGTCCGGATATTTGGAGGGTACGGCCCAGATCCGGGTCAGGATCCATTCAGCAGTCTTATCACAGTTGGAAAGAAGCTGTTCCCAAATCTGGCCGTATGAGTCTTCAAGCTCCTGAGCCTTCTCCCGGAGGGAAGAGGGATGAAAAGTGTGTTGGCTGGGTGGGTCGTGTCCTTGATTACCCTGGCAGCACCGCTTCGACAGCGTGCGGTGTAAAGGGAGTCCACGGACGGAAGATTGGTTTGTGTGATGTGCTGCGCCATGTTCATGATCTTCTGCAGCTTCTTTCGGTCTTGGACAGGACAACTTCCATACCAGGTTGTGATGCACCCTAGAAGAATGCTTTCTACGGTGCATCTAAAAATTAGTGAGGGTTTTAGGGGACAGGCCAAATTTCTTTAGTTTTCTCAGGAAGTGAAGGCACTGTTGGGCCTTCTTGGCAGTGGGCTCTGCTTGGTTGGACCAAGTCAGGTCATTTGTGATATTGACCCCGAGGAACTTAAAGCTTTTGACCTGTTCCACTTGCGCACCACCGATGCTGCTACTCCTTCTGAAGTCAACAATCAATTCCTTCGTCTTTCTGACGTTGAGGGATAGGTTATTGTCTTTGCACCATGCCACCAGGTTCTTAATTTCCTCCCTGTATCAAACTCATCATTACCCGAGATACGGCCTACAATTGTTGTGTCATCAGCAAAATTATATATTGAGTTTGATGGAAACTTGGCTGCACAATCATGTGTGTACAGTGAGTACAGCAGGGGGCTGAGTACACAGCCTTGTGGGGCACCGGTGCTCAGAGTGATTGTAGAGGAGAGCTTGTCCCCTATTTTTACAGCCTGGGTCCTGTCTGTGAGGAAGTTGAAGATCCAGCTGCAGATCTGAGTGCTAAGGCCCAGATTCCGGAGCTTAGGAATCAGTTTATTTGGAATGATGGTATTAAAGGCAGAGCTGTAGTCAATGAAAAGGAGCCTTATGTATGCGTCTTTATTCTCCAGGTGTTCTAAGGAGGAATGTAGGGCCAGAGAGATGGCATCTGCCGTTGACCTGTTGCTCAGGTGGGCAAATTGCAAAGCGTTGGGGTTGACCGGTAGTCTGTGGTACTATATGTATATAGTATAAAGTATAAAGATACAACAGGTTATCAAGAAGGGACATGGAATATTCACCTTCATTGCTAGACAAATTGAATTTAAGAGCAGGGAGGTTATGCTGCAATTGGACAGGGTACCAGTGGTTCTGTGAAGTTCAGGTCTCCCTACTATGAGGAGCAATTGAGTCGCCTGGGAGTATACACACTGGAACTGAGAAGAATGAGAGAGGATTTTATAGAATCATATAAAATTATGAAAGGATAGATAAGACAGAGGCAGGAACGTTACTTCCCATATTAAGTGAAACTAGAACTAGGGAACATAGTCTCAGGATTTGGGGGATTAGATTTAGGATAGAGATGAGAAGAAACTGCTTTTCCCAGAGAGTAATGAATCTGTGGAATCTCTGCCCAGAGAAGCAGTCGTGGTTACCTCATTAAATATATTTAAGACAGAGTTAGATTTTTGTATAGCAGACAAATTAAGGGTAATAAGGAAAAGGAGGATAGATGGAATTGAGTCCATAGGCAGATCAACCATCATCTTATTGAATGGTGGAGCAGGCTCGGCAGGCCAGACAATCCACTCCTGCTTCTATTTCTTATGTTCTAATGTTCTTAAATCCCTTGATTTTCTTAATATTTAAACATATATTTCTGTCTTGAGTGACTGAAACACCACAGCCCTAATTTCAATTGTTTTCTATCCTTTGTGTTGGAACACAAAATATTCTCAAATCTGTCCTATGTGGCTAACCCCTTATCTTGAGACTAACAGCCTTGGTTTTGCCTCCCTCAGCAAAGGGAAACATCAGATCAGCAAGTACTCTGCTAAATCCTTTAAGATAACTGCGCACTTCAATGAGATCACCTCTCATTATTTTAAATCCTTGAGACTGTAGGGCCCTGTCATCATTCACACTCCCAGGTTACCATTCAAATGGATTGTGGTCATGGTAACGGTCCTGGAGCATGGGAGTACCTTGACCAAAATGCTTAGGCAATTCATTCACAAAACGAAATGAGATTTTCCATGGAGAAGCCATCGAACAATCACAATTTAGGTACAAAATCTTTTAAGAGTAGATACTTACATTATGCATAATATTCTTGTCTCAATTGGCTAACTCTAGGCTTTTGATGATTGAAGCCTCAAAACAGGTGTTAAATTATCTTGTCTGAAAAGAAACAAATATAATGGGGAGCCTGATGGACTTTGGGAGAGAACTAGTTTATTTTGTAACTTCTAAGGGTATATGAACCCCAGACAAATCTCCAGCAGAGCACAAGTGAGACTCAAGAAGGTTGAGTGGCTGAAGAAAGAGTGTAAGGTGAGAAGCATATATTCTCTTTAATCTATTGTATTCTTGTGAATGGTCTGATGATAATGTAATCTACACTTGATCAAATGAAATAACCAAAATGCTAACTGAAGTAACCTTAGTGATTTAACAGAGCAATGAAAATCTTTCTGGGTAGAAAGGTTGTACCATAAAATAGTGTCATGTAATTTATTGGTTTGTGTGATAGGAAACTAAAGGAGTGGCACAGTGGCTCAATTAGTAGAACTGCTGCCTCACAGCTCCAGAGACCCAAGTTCGATCCTGACCTCCAGCACCATGTATGTGGAGTTTGCACATCCTCCCTGTAACCATGTAGGTTTCCTCCTTGTGCTCCAGTTTTCTTCCACAGGCTGGAGTAGTGCATGTCCGTAGATTAATAGGTCACTGTAAATTTTGTGAGTGGTAGAATCTTTGGGGGGGGGGGGGTTGTGGAGTGGAATTGATGGAAATGGCAGTGTTGTAGGGTGATCTATGAATAGGGAGTTAGTAAGGGAATGGGATTGCTTTATGAGCTGGCATAAACTTGATGGGCTGAACAGCCTCCTCTTATGTCAAAAGGAAATATGGAAATCAATGAGCTTTAGATAATGAACCAGATGAATTAATAGAAAATGAATGGCTTTGTACTTTCACTTAAGCAGGTAATGTTGGAACGACATGAATAATATGTGGTGTTTATTACAATAGAATTAATGATTTTACTTTCTAAGTTCAGTTATTTTGAAGATAAGTTCAGTAGAAGTCTCATCAACTGTGTTTCTCCACAAACTAATTAATAATAATCAGTGACAAACTATCCTTCCTATTATTTGAATCAAGAAGTATAAATCTTGTTTCTTACTTTCCTGCAGAAGGAATAGATGGCTCTTTTATCTTCTTAAGCTGTGATTTCAGCTAGCCCGTGTCTACCCAACCGATTGCTGTCCCTGATCAGAATAGCAGCTCATGGCTATCCAGCCTCTGCTCGACAGGAAGGCAGGAACTGGGAGGCTGAGGGAACTGACCATATCTTACACCTGAATGGTAATAATCACTTGTTTAGTTGAAGTGCTTAAATGGAGAAGAGGCCATGGCAAGCTCACACAAAAGGAATCACTGAAACAGGGAAAGAGAGGTGCAATTATACACTTACCTCATTGTTTCACTTAAATCTTATTTCATTTCTTCTAGCTCTTAACAATAACGTCAGTCATTTTATACGTTAACATTTTTCCATGGAGCTTTCTCTCTTTGTGACGTGAGTCCTGGCTGTTATGTCGAAGGCCTTGGCCAATCCAGTCATAAATGAGGAATGGGAAATCTGGAAGCAGAGCTATGGGAAGAGCTACTCTAGTATAGTAAGAGATACAGGCTGATATTCTACTGAAGTACTGAGATGTTATTGCATTGTTTTTGGGGTAGTTTGGGAGTTCTGTCTATTCTACATGCCCATTGTCAGCTAATGTTCTTCAGTCGGATGTGACGAAATCCAGCTTCACCATTTGAAGAATAACATCTCCACAGCATTTTTGATATTTAACACCAAGCAATGGTGGCAATTTGCCACTTATACAATCAAATTTGTAAGACAAAAAATATAGTCATGTCAGCAAAGTAGCCAGTCCTGATAGGTCATCAAGTGATGAGTCTGGAGAGACCTGGAGATGCATCAGAGACCCCCACCATCTAACCTGCTGATGCCTAAAGGACTGGAGAGATCTCCAAATTAGCCAGTGAATGGCAAATTTGAAAATCACCAGCCATTTTTATGTGATATTTGTGCATCCACTTGCTTTTAGCTTTTTTGAAGCTATGAGAATTATGTGTTTAATATAATGTTCTTAAGGAAAGAAATAGTCATAAAGCTGAGTTCACTTCCCAGTTTATGAAGCCAGCTAATAAAGTAAGGCATTAGGTGTTATTAAGACCATAAGACCATAAGACAGAGGAGCAGAATTAGGGCATTTAGCCCATAGAATCTGCTCTGCCATTCAATCATGGCTGATCCTTTTTTCCCCCTCCTCAACCCCATTCCCCGGCCTTCTCCCCATAACCTTTGACTCCATGTCCAATCAAAAAGCTATCAATCTTTGCTTTAAATACACCCAATGACCTGGCCTCTACAGCTGTCTGTGTCAACAAATTCCACAAATTCACCACGCTCTGGCAAAGAAATTTCTCCACATCTCTGTTTTAAATGATGCCACTCTATCTTAAGGCTGTGGTCTCTTGTACTAGACTCCCTCAGCATGGGAAACATCCTTTCCACATCTACTCTATCTAGGCCTTTCAACATTCGAAAGGTTTCAATGAGATCCCCCCTGATCCTTCTATATTCTAGCGAGTATAGACCCAGAGTCATCAAACATTCCTCGTGTGACAACCATTTCATTCCTGGAATTATCCTTGTGAACCGCCTCGGACCCTCTCCAATGCCAGCGCATCTTTTCTTAGAAAAGGGGCCCAAAACTGTTCACAATACTCAAGGTGAGGCATCACCAGTGCCTTGGAAAGCCTCAGTATTATATCCCTGCTCTTGTATTCAAGCCCTCTTGAAATGAGTGCTAACATTGCATTTGCTTTCCTCACCACCGATTCAACCTGCAAGTTAACGTTTGGGGTGTTCTGCACAAGGGCTCCCAAGTCTCTTTGCGTCTCAGATTTTTGGATTTTCTCCCTGTTTAGAAAATAGTCAGCACATTTATTTCTACTACCAAAGTGCATGACCATACATCTTCCTACATTGTATTTCATTTGCCACATTTTTGTCCATTCTCCCAATCTGTCTAAATTCTTCTGCAGCCAACCTGTTTCTTCAACACTACCTGGCCCTCCACCAATTTTCATATCATCTGCAACTTGGCAACAAAGCCACCTTTTCCATCATAAAAAGAAGCGGTCCTCACACTGACTCCTGTGGAACACCAATAGTCACTGGCAGCCAACCAGTCTAGGATCTTCTTATTGTCACTCACTGCCTTCTACCCATCAGCCAATGCTCAAACCATGTTAGCAACTTTCCTGTAATACCATCGGTTCTTAATCTCCAGCCGTCTCGACTCTGTCTTGCCACTGGATCCAGATGGGAATTGGGAAGAGAGAGTGAGGCAGACGCTGCGCAACTCTCCCTCACTTAAATCCAAATCACGCGCTAGTCTTGACACCATCATAATGGTGTCAAGGTCCTCATCAACGATGATGGACAAACACAAACTTGGTAAGCAGCCTCAGGTGTGACACCTTGTCAAAGGCCTTCTGAAAATCTAAATATACAACATCCACTGCATCATCTATCCTACTTGTTATCTCCTCAAATAATTCCAACAGGTTCGCCAAGCAAGATTAACCCTTCAGGAAACCATGTTGACTTTGTCCTGTCTTGTCCTGTGTCACCAAGTACTCCATAACTTCATGCTCAACAATTGATTCCAACATCTTCCCAACCACTGAGGTCAGGCTAACTGGTCTATAATTTCCTTTCTGCTGCCTGCCTCCTTTCTTAAAGAGTAGAGTGACATTTGCAATTCTCCAGTCCTCTGGCACCATGCCAGTATCCAATGATTTTTGAAAGATCATTGCTAATGCCTCCAGAGTTTCTAACACTACCTTTTTCAGAACCCTAGGGTGCAGTTCACCTGGTCCCGGTGACTTGTGTACCCTTTTTGAGCACCTTCTCCCTTGTAATAGTAACTGCATTCACTTCTCTTCCTTCACACACAACAACATCTGGCACACTGCTAGTAGCTTCCACAGTGCAGATGATGCAAAAATACTCATCTAGTTCATCTGCCACCTCCTTGTCCCCCATTAAAATTTTTCCGATCTCAGTTTCCAGCAATCCTATATCCATTCTAATCTCTCTTTTATTTTTTACATACTTGAAAAAGCTTTTACTATCTACTTTGATATTGTTTGCTAGCTTACTTTCATATTTCATCTTTTCCCTCCTAATGATTCTTATAGTTGCTTTCTGTAGGTTTTTAAAAGCTTCCCAATCCTCTATCTTCCCGCTAATTTTTGCTTCGTTGTATGCCCTCTCTTTTGCTTTTACATTAGATTTGACCTCCCTTGTCAGCCACAGTCATACTATTTGCCATTTGAGTATTTCTTTGTAATTTTTGTAATTCATCTGTCCTGCACTTTCCTCATTTTTCCCCAGAAACTCAAGCTATTACTGCTCTGCTATATTTCTGCTTTAACACACACAAAATGCTGGAGGAAATCAGCAGGTCAGGCAGCATCTGTGGAAAGGAATAAATAGTTGATGTTTTGGGCCAAGACATTTCATCATGACTGGAAAGGAAGGGAGAAAGAAGCAAAATTAAGAAAGTAGGGAGAGGGAAATGGGTGCAATGTTGGCAAATGATATCTTCCTCACCCACCTACATTCTCCCACACCTGGCTTCACCTATCATTCCTTTCCATAGATGCTGCCTGACCTGCAGAGTTCTTCCAGCATTTTGTATGTTTTGTCTTTATATTCTTCTGGTTTAGTTTTTGTTGCTGGTACAACCTTATAATTTGAAGATAATTATTATAATTTCACCTACTATTTATATCTTTGTCTTACTGGCATTGAATATCTTGCCAATTTCTTCCTTACGAGAGTAGAAGCCAAAAATTCAAATATTTCCTTTGGTAGATTTTGCCCTTTTTTCAGAATTTTTATCCATTATTCATCTAAGAAGAAATATCATTGTTCTCTTATGTACAATTTTCTTTTGTGAATTATGAGATTATTGGACCAATATGAATGAGTTTTGCAGAAACAAATAGATCTTGCCTTTTTATACTTTGTGGAAATAATCTTGTAATAATAATTCCTTCTGGACATCCACAGAGTTGGTTCAGTTGTTCACTAACCTGAGGTTGTACGAATTGGCAAATTACACCAATGAGGTATTATTTGATGTTGGACAAGAAGAACAGGGTGAAGTTAAAGAAGTTGATGCTTTGCCCTCAAAAGTAGACTGGCGTAGTAAAAAATGGGTCACAACTGTAAGGAGTCAGGTACCTTTGCCTTTTCACAACGTTTGCTCCATTAAATTACGCAGAAAGGTTAGTTTGTCGGAGTCAGTAGGGGCTATAGAATGATTCATGTTAAATATTTTGTGTCTGAGGATTTTTAGTAGGCACAGGTGATTTACTGAAGAAGTTGTGCTTTACCCTTAAAAACAGACTGGCATTAAAACTTCTTCCTTGAGTACATTCTTGTTTGAGAAGGTACTGGCAATGAGGTGATTATAGTACAATTAGGTGAAAAGTGTTACTCCAAATTGCATTGAAGTATATTTTCATGTTAGCTACCAAATTTCAGTTTTATAACTCCATGACCTTTGGAACCTCTTAATCTCCACACTCAGATCTAACTTTGTGGTTATCTGAAGGTATTGAAGGAACTTCAGACACAATATAATCAGAGCTGATTGATGGGGAATTTTAGAGTTTTAAATCATAGAATTACCTACAGGAAAAAAACATGCTGCAGTGGTCTTGAAATATAGTAGGAGACGGATAAGATAGGAAAAGAGAGTGGAGTCGAGGGGTATAGTTATAGCGGGAATAAGGTGCTTGATTTGCAATCCAGAGGTCTGGATGAATGATGTTTGGACACGTTCAAATACCACCATCACACAAAAGGCATCTCAGGCACAGTTAAATTGCTAATAATGAATAATCTGGAATTAAAAAAGAATCTTGCCCCTGAATTGCTTGAAGTGGAAGAGACCCGTCTCCCTCAGCTGCCTGGCCTGTATATTTTTCCTGGTAGTTATCTCTTATCTTCTCACTGAAAAGGATGAGCATCTGCGATAGGGAAGGACAATAAATGGTCCCCTGCAAATGATGTTTTTTTGAACAAATAAAAGCAAATGGATTTGGAGTCTGGGTTCTCCTAGACCAGAAGGATAATGTGGATTGCACCTTTTTGCCACATTGATGATCTTGAGAAACTGCAGGAAGTCATAAGAGGAACATACTACCCACGTGTTTTCCTCTGTCACCGTCGTCACCTTACACTTTTCTTGTTCTCAAGCCCTGAGAGCGGCTTCTGAGGGCTGGAATTCTGTTTGCAACAGTTGGTATGGTGGACCAGGGCTTTTGCTTTGTCATTGTGTAATGCATTGTTTTTAAGCAACTAAAAATGAATCAATTCATAGGAAAGTGCAGGAGTATGAAATTAAATAATTAGATGAACAACCTTGGTGCTTCTTGTCCTCATGGGAGCAATTCCTACTATTCACACCATTATAATTCAATACAAGTAATAAACTTTGACAATTTCTAACTTACTTGCTTTTCCTTCAGGGCCACTGTAATTCCTGCTATGCATTTAGTGCTGTTGGTGCTCTGGAAGGACAACTGGCTAAGATAAAGCAGCAACACGTGGAACTGAGTGAACAAAGTATCACTGACTGTTCTGCAAATTATAAGAATTATGGCTGCAAGGGTGGCTTGCCATATCATGCCTTTGAATGCATACGTGATCACGGCATTCAGACTCATAAATCATACCCATACAAAGCAAAGGTGCATTCAATATCTAACTGTTTCCTCTTCATGTAATCTAACGTAGCTGACGCAACGATCTCTGGAGATGTTCCAGTTTAATGACAACATTCAACAACTTGTGTTTTCAGAAGTCAGTTAATCTTATATGAAATCATAGTCAGAAGCCACTCTAAAAGTTTGGAGTTGGGATGTCATTTATCCCCATAGTGGGTCAAGCACTTGATTATCACTTTCATTAAGTGGTTCTGTTTAAATTATAGTATCTTTCAGTGATGTTTATTCTTTCCTTAATCCTCTGCAGTCCTGCTGATGGTGATAAGAAGTTCTAGGAATTAGAAAGTGACAATGAAGGAACAGAGGTATGTTACGACACGGAGTAGAACTTATGGGTGTTGATATTCCTTCTCACCAGTAGACTTGTGCATTTGGTAGGTGTGTCAGTGTAGCTGAGGTGAGTAATTGCAGTGTATTTTGTAGGTGGGCTACACTAAATCAGTGGAGAAGTGGATGTTTAGGAGGAGGAGTTTGGGAATTTTTATGCCTGCATCCTGTGGGAATAATAGAAGTCATCAGCAAGGGTTGGACAATGAAAGAATGGAAGTTTTTGTCCAATACAATGTGAAGGATTTTTAAGTTCATTGAAATTATTATTTATCAGTTTGTTAAACATGCATTTATTTCTTTTAATTACTGAAAAATAATAAATGCTTATTCAATAGCAATAAGAGTGTCATCAGAATTAAGAAATTCAGAAAGTTTATGAACAATAAAGACAAAAAATTGGCTCAAATGGTTGCAGATGTTGGACCAATTTCTGTACTTGTTCATTGTTCACATAGTACCTGGAGGTTTTATAAGTCAGGTAAAGAACCTTGTAACCTTATATTCCTTCACTGTCATTCAGATCTCATTCCCCAATTATTCTTCAGAAGACGACTAGGAAGAAGAATGGAGAGGAAAATATTTTCAGAGTCTGGATTTGCTGTCATCATACCACTGCCTTCTCAAATTACATTCTCCCCTTGACTAACCACTTTTATTTTGCAGCCTCTCTTTCATTGATTTGAATCCTTCAATCCTTTATTGAACGGTGCCCGCTCTGACCACAAACCTTCAGCTTTCTCTTTACAAGAAGACTGTTTCTGTCTTCTTAATAAGAACATAGGAGCAGGAGAAGGCCACCAACCTCCCCAAGCATATCCCGCCATTCAGTAATGTCAAGGATGATCTATGCTGACCTCAACTATTCTGCTGTGCCAGCTTCCCGTAACTCTCAGTTCTCGATCTTTCAAATATTTGGCTATTTTAAATGTGGCAGAGAATTCCAGATATTCACTACCACCTGAGAGAGGAAATTTCTACAAATCTAAGCTTTAAATGACAGGGCAGATGGGACTAGCTTGGGCTGAATGAGTTGGGCTGAAAGGCGTTTCTCCCTGCTGTAAGATGCTCTGACTCTGTCTGCATTATCAAGCCCTTTTAGTGTCCTATATGCTAGAATAAGGTCATCGTTGTTCGAAATGATGTTGGCCCTGACTGCTAACTTTTTGTGATTCAAGCACTGAAAAATGTACCTCACTTTGAACTTCACTAATTCGCAGTCTCACTCCAGTTAGATGACAATCAGCCTTTTCATTCCTATTGAAACACATAACCTCACACTTCTCCACATTAGTGATTCTGGGACAAAAAAACACATGATTGTACTCAGAGTTCACAATCTATTTGAACAGGATTTGAGATATGACTTTGGAACCGTTGACATCAGCAATAATTCTGACTGTTTTGCAGGTATCTATGACAACGTGAACTGTGACAAAAAGCATTTTGATCATTTCGTTCTCTCGGTGGGATACGTGGATCAGAACCCAAAGAGTTTCTGGATTGTTAAAAACAGGTAAGTAACTACTGTGGGTGAACATCTGTCAAGATGGTACACTTTTAAATCCTGGATATTTTATGAGAATGATACTGGTACCAAGTGCTGGGGATTCGATTTCCCAGTGAAGGGTGAATTAAGGTACAGAGACTTCACCCGAGTTGAAATTTTGTGGATCATATCAAAATCCATCTATTTTTCCACAGTAACGTTTACAACATAAGGGAATATGTCACTTGTCCTCTTGCTGTTTAAAGCTCTCTGACAAAATCCCCGACCTACCAGGTATCTTTTCATTCACATGAACATTCCTTTACATGGAAATATCTTGCCTTGTTTTGGCTCATCATAAAGTGAAATCTAGTGCTCTGAATGCCTCTGGTCAACTTCAGTTCAATCTCTGGCCAAATGCCAGGTAATGCTTCACCCTTGAATAGACTCTGTCCTGTCTTGAGCTGACATGGGAGCTCACTGCATTATCCACTGCAGCTGAAACCTTTGTCCTGCCCTTCGAGGGGCAACAATCTTTGGCTTCTGTTGAATGGATTTTCATTGGCTTACAACTAATCTATGGACAAAAATGAAATTAAACAGAATATGCTGGAAATGCTCAACGAGTCAGGTAGCATCTGCGGAGAGAGAAATGGAGTTAACATTTCAATTCAGACTATTCTAATGAAAGGTCCTCAACATGAAGCATTAATTCAGTTCCAGTATTCTGCTGAAAACTCCTAGTATCTTCTGAATTAATTTATATTTTTAGTATCAGCTGGTGTTGCATTGAATTATCCATGTCATATTACCTTGACATCCCCAAAATTTCAATGACCTAGCCATTTTGTCAGCATTTGCAGCTAAAGTCCATCCAAGCAAATTAAAAGAAAATGCATGCTTGGCATAAATAAGCAAAAAAAAAATGTAGAGTTTTCACTTTCAATGTGGGTAGAGTAGACTCAGATATTTGCGATTTTTCTTATTTTTTTATACAGCTGGGGAACATCCTGGGGTGAAAATGGTTACCTGAGAATTATTAAAGGCAACAGCATGTGTGCTGCATATCCTGAAATCTGAAGATTTTAGACTTCAATAGCAGGAATGATTATTTTTAGAGGATAGACCATCTAGAAGTTGATTGATGTGAATAACATTGTTGTAGCCTTTCTGAAATCTCTGTGATGATGATTCATTTGACTCTAGATGCTAGTTGAACATGAATCCCTGATAATCAGCATATATAGTTATGTTACCTATTTTTCAAACCCTTGTTCATTTATTTTGTTCATGTAATAATGAATGTTTCAGTTAGCTTCTTGTGATCAATAAAGACAATTTTAATTGAATCTGATTTTTGTTGTCTACATTTGGTAAGCGAATGAGATAGCTGATGCAATAAGAGAACAAAGAAGAGTTCTAACGATTTTCATGTGAGTTGGAGGAAACCACCACCATATATCCTGGTTTACTCCAACCAACTTTTTTCTAATAAGCAGTCCCCTTCAAGACCAATCTTTTTCCCACTTCAATAGCTCCTCGGCACAAATTTTGCCCTACTTGCCAATAAATCCATCTATTCCCATCCCATCAATAACAATGAGTACTGTCTGGAGTCTTTCCCAGGTTCCCTCATCTCCCCAACTCTTGTGTTCAAAAAAGGCATCCGTTAGTCTTGCAAGACCATGGATCTGCGCCTGGAAAGTCTTCACTCTCCAGGGTGCAGGCCTGGGCAAGGTTGTATGGAAGACCAGCAGTTGCCCATGCTGCAAGTCTCCCCTCTCCACGTCACCAATGTTGTCCAAGGGAAGGGCATCAGGACCCATACAGCTTGGCACCAGTGTCGTCACAGAGCAATGTGTGATTAAGTGCCTTGCTCAAGGACACAACACGTTCCCTCAGCTGGGGCTCGAACTCACGACCTTCAGGTAGCTAGTCCATTGCCTTAACCACTTAGCCACGTGCCCACACAAAACACCAACATTAACACCTCCCCAGGCCCGTAAGCTTCTTCTCAGGAGATCCCAACTCCGGTGTTCTTCACAGCCAGCACCATCAATCCTCAGAATTCACAAATCCATGGTAAAAGGATAGATGGGAAGATTTCCAACCTAGAATGTTTCCATTGATTTGTCTAAATGATTATTTCTGTATAACTCCACGTCCATGTATATCTATGTCAATTTTTACATATTTGTTTGCAGAGTGCTCTATCAGTAGCAAACCAGATTCCTGTAAAAAATTCTCAGCACTTTGGAATGATAGAATAAAGAAACTGGGTTAAAATCACATCAAGTACCAGCTCTTTCTATTTGCTCCTCAATAATTAAATGAACACTAAATAAAGTGTGCCAGCAATTGAATAGCCATTGCAAAAGGCTTGGGTGCCTGATCATTCACATTACTGAATCAAGCATTCTTCAGAAGTAATATAATTATTTTTTCTGTCTGAAGTCCAAGAGACTAAATCATCCAACTACTTTAGCAATTGGTCTGCTGCTGGAGTAGTTGAATGCATATACTCTAGATCTAAGTAGACCCAGGAGAAACTGAGGGATGGGCATGATCATAAAAGCTAGGGAAGGCTGTCGGACTTGAGAAAGAAACCATAGAATACTGATAAGGTGAGGAGAAGATGGTGCTGCTCGGCCTATTATGGGAGATGCTTACTCAGATTAACATAAATCATAAAAAATATGGCTCAGAAACTTACTATTTGGTCCAATGTGCCCATACAGGCCAAAATGAACGAGATTCATCTCACTGCCCAGCTCCTGGGCCATAGTCCTGCTCTTCACAGCACTTGGACTCTTCATCTCATACAATGTTTTGATAGGTCTCAAAATATCACTGGTGCCATACCAAAGAGTGTTTCAGCACACCAAAAAAATACACAATCAGTTTGGAGATAACACATTTTGAATCAATTACATAGGTAGAGCTCATACGGCAGGGAAACAGGCTGATTGACTGATTGAGTCATGATTCATGGCGAACAAGATGTCCATCCAAGTGGGTCCCTCTTGCCAGCATTTGGACCACAATCTTCTAAGTCTCTCCAAGAAGGGTGAAGAAGAACTTCATCAGGCTCTTGTGTGGATTAGAGAATATTGGGTGTAAGGAGAGATTGGATAAATTTGGATTATTTTCTCCAGAGTGATGAGGACTGAGGGGAGATCTGATATATGTATGTAAAATTAAGAAACACAAAGATAATGTACAGAGTCAGTCTTTATCCTGAGGTGGAGTTGTCAAATATTAAAGGATATTGCTTTGAAAGCTGAGGGGGGAATGTTTATATGAGATTTACAAGGTAAGTTCTTACACAAAGAGTACCAGGTATCTGTAAACCATGGTAAGTGACGAAAGCAGATACAATAGCAACATTAGAAAGGTACTTAAAAAGACACATAAACAGGTAGAGAATGGACGGATACAGGCCATGTGCAGGCAGATGCGCAGTTTATATTGACATCATGGAAGGAAGGGCCTATTCCTGTGTTGTATTTTTTTTGTATTTTCTGTATAAGGTGATTACAGATGTGTCAGCTGTGTTGAATTTAACATGGCCATATGAACCAACAACACAAGTTGTGTTTTTACAATTGTTTCTAGATACGAAGCTAGTTATTATTATTGTTGGACTTCTGATATTAAACAAGTTATGATGGGACTCAAGTTGACACTGGTGCTGCATCAAAGAAAGTTCCAGCATACTAATAAACTATACGATCCAGTTCCCTGACAAAGCTCTTTGAATCAATTACATCATGAGAAATTAAATCTACGAGAGATTAGCTATATTTGTCACATGTAAGTCAAGCCATTAAAACACACAGAGAAATGATTTGTTTGCATTAAATCCAATCTATGAGGAATGTACAGGGCAGCCCGCAATGTTGCCACTCATCCAATGCCAATGTATTGTGCCTACAACTCACTAACATTTTTGGGAATGTGGGAGAAACCCAAGTGGCTACGGAGAGAAAGTACAGACTCCTTACAGGCAACAGTGGAATTGAACCCAGATTGGAGATCATTGTCACTGTAAATCAATCACTACTCTGTTGTGATGCCCATATAGCAAGGGAACAAATATGGAAGGAGAATAAATACGCTTAGCTTATTGAGCCGATTAGAATTAAGTCCAATTTTCAACAAGGAGAAGTCCAAATGTATTCTCTGGCGGGGGTCTTTATGTGCCATATAAGACACAAAGAGAATTGAATGAATGAATGATTTTGTTAGTTTACAGGGAGTGTGACTGGAAGAATTTCAAAGGGGTGTGTGTTCCAAATTTAATGTAAATTGGAAATTTTTTAATGGAAAATAACAGAAGACGGGTTTGTGAGAAACAGCGTGAGTCTACTTGAAATTACAGTATTATAACTTCGCCTGTGGGTCCAAGTACCATTATTTAACTCAGTGATAGTGGGATTGTGATTTGGCTCACTTCTCCAACCTTGGCCGCTACCAGTAGAGCAGTCCAGACACAAGAATGCGGCCAAATCACAGCTCTCGATTCATACACAAGAAAACCTATAAGCAAAATAATCAGTAATGTCCAGTTACAACCTGGTGTCACTGGAGATTTTTTTTGTTTGAAGGGTGAACATTTCAAGTCCCCTACCCTCTGAGTTACTTGCAGTATCTACCCTGAAGGCTCCAGTATTGAAGTGCTGCTGGCAGATCGCCACTGAGACATCCACTGAATGAAGAGCCCAACAAGAAGAGCTGTACTCCCTGCTGGTCTAAGTATACCCAGTGGACTTAGGGAGATGCCTGAACAGTTTGCAGTCAGTTCCAAACTTGCCTTGCGAAGTATCCTGATGTCAGCAGAATGCCCCCTTAAAATCACAAGTGTAGTAAAGAGAAAGCCTGCTATACACTCAGTTCTCTGAGAGTATCATGACGGGTTGTTATCTGGAGTTTCGAGTTCCAGTTTATATCAAGCGATTATATCTTGAACTGTGTGTCTGGTGATTGTGAATTTTGTTCAGAAGAGCTTAATACAAGTGTTTAAATTGTCATGATTTCACCTGGAAATAGCTGCAAGCTCTATTTTCTCTAAGTAAGATTGATTGTAGATCATGTCTTGGTCAAATAAAACACACAATGCAATCCTGCCTGTTCCCCTATAAATCAAAAATATGCCTGTCTCGACCTTGAACTTATTCAGCGATTCAGCCTCCAGTGCAGATTTCCAAAACTTCTTCACTCATTTAGAGAAAAATGCCCTCATCTGCATCTCTAATCTTTTTTTAAATCCAGCATGTCAGTAGAGGTTTGGATCTTCAAACACCGATCCAGATTTGCAAATTGCTAATTATTTTCTCTGAGGTTGTCATGTCATATTAGTTTCTCAATTCCTTCTGAATTACTTAATATTAATGCACGTGTGATGAATTCTGTAATCTGTATTTAATTTACCAGAGAGTTCATTTTTCTGAAAGTGTGCAAAGAACAAAATAAGGTCATTTCAATTTATGTTTCCAGGCATTATCAGGTGGAATAACATTTTAAATCCTGTCAAATTAACATCCACTGATTCAAGGGGAGTGTAAGGCCTCTGCTGCCCTGATCCTTTCAGTATTTCTGAAGAACTGGGTTCCATTTATTGCCCTGTTGCTTCAGTACATATGTGGAGTGCCTCTCTATTATTCGCCCTGATGAAAGAGACCCTTCTTGATGGATAAGAAATTTAGGTAGATAAAGAAACTACCAGTGTGTAAAGAAGAGGAAGAAATATTTAAGAGGCATTCAGACAGGTAAATAAAGAGGGAAAGGAGAGATAGAGACAATGTGTGTGCATATGAGTTTAGTTTGGCTTTTCACCATGGTCAGCAAAGAGATTGTGGGGTGAATTCCTATTTCTGTTCTATGATCTATCTTGATTTATCTCATCAATTCACTTCGAGCATTCTGATCTTGATGTCCACAGCTGTTCTTTCCTTCCCGCAGGGTCAAAATTATTGAACTCATAACAGATCTGAGAGGAATCTTTTTCAACCAGAGTATAGTGGTTTGGGAAGATGGTTCATTATCACTTTGCAAAGGGTAATTGGGGACAGACAACAAGTGCAGGCTTTGTCAGCTCCAAATCCTGAACGTGAAGTTAGGAGGGTGTTGCGATCTTTCTGTTTAACTCTCTGCAGTGGTTGAACGATGAAACAAAAAATAGTTTTACGTGGCAAAACTATTCAATGTTTGCAATCACAGAAGGGTGCCATTATGATAACTGGTAGTCAAGGATGACAGATGATGGATGGCATAGTGAGAGGAGTAGGCATTGGTTGGCCTTTGTGGGATTTTGGGATTTGTTCTCTACAACTGGGGGGGGGGGGAGGAATGGATTAGTGAGACTGATTCTACTGAGTTACTTATTGTACTTACATCAGTTATATCAAAGAAGAGTAGAGTCCAAAACCAACATACATCATGCTTTGGATTTTTTTAGTTCGACAATCAAATCATAGATTCACATCAGGACTGCTTGAGGGTTTCAACCCAAAACGTCCAACAATTCCTTTATTTCCAAGATGTTGCTCACCTAGCTGAGTTCCTCCAGCAGATTGTTCATACATAGTATAAATTTAGTTGCATAGTTTTACTTTTATAATTGGCAAGCTGTCCTACACCAGGAATCAACACGATGACCGTTAACAGTACTCTGTCTCTTACAGGTTGGATTCTCCCTGGTCAGACATGTAATAATATTCCTGATTCAGTCACATCAGGGTAAGTTAAGATTGCACAACTGCATCTTTGCTCTTGGTCTAAGGGCACGTAATAAAAACCAACATGCTGTTTAACCTCCAAGTTGCTCACCATATCTGCATATTAACTCTCAGTGACAAAACCAAGGACACTTCAGTCCCTCTGGATGCCTTTCATTATGTCAAAATTTTAAAAATTCCAGCTCTCTGATTCTTCCTATCTCTGCATTTACTGTAGTGTATTTAAGGCTGTCAATTTTCATCCAGATTGGTAAGTAGAAGGCGGGAGGAGAAGATGGCAGCGCGAATGCATGTGCGCAGCCCTCCAGTGAAAAATGATATCATGTCTGTTAAATAGGGGCCGTGGACAATTCTGATTTGATGGAGAATGGACGTGAAAGCACAGAGGAACATCTGGAGAAATTTCTGAAATGCCCGTTCGCTGCTGTCGTTACTGTGTGGTCGGGAATCTTTCGGAGGGTAGGCCTTAAAGTCCCCGGCCTTGCCTGCTTTTGGCGACCGAGAAGGAGGTCAAATCGTTCGGACAGAGATGGCGCTCAGTACTGGTGTCAGAGAGCTGATCAGAGCTCAAAGTTTTTGGATGTCTCAGTGCCGGATTGTGGTCGGCATGGCAGGGACAGTTTTTCTTCCTTCTCCCGTCTGCGTGAGATGTGGGACATTTGAGAAACTTTGAACTTTACCGTGCTCACGGACTTCTTCATGGACACCCTAGAAGGGCCTTCCTGAAGATAAATCCAAGGAAGGCGACGGGCCCAGATGGCGTCCCGGGACTGGTTCTCTGGGCCTGTGCAAGCGAGCTAGCTGGAGTGTTTGCTGACATCTTCAACTGCTCCTTGCTTCAGTCTAAGATCCCCTCATGTTTTAAGAAGGCAACGATAATCCCAGTGCTGAAGAAGAGCAAGGTGTCATGCCTGAATGACTATCGACCTGTGGCTCTGACATCAATTGCTATGAAGTGCTTCGAGAGATTGGTTATGGCACACATCAACCACAGCCTACCGGTCAACCTCGACTCTTTGCAATTCGCCTACCGGAGCAACAGGTCAATGGCAGATGCCATCTCTCTGGCCCTACATTCCTCCTTAGAACACCAGGAGAATAAAGATGCATATGTAAGGCTCCTTTTCATTGACTACAGCTCTGCCTTTAATACCATCATTCCAAATAAACCGATTCCTAAGCTCCAGAACCTGGTCCTTAGCACTCAGACCTGCAGCTGGATCTTCAGCTTCCTCACAGACAAGACCCGGGCTGTAAAAATAGGGGACAAGCTCTCCTCTACAATTACTCTGAGCACCGGTGCCCCACAAGGCTTGTGTACTCAGCCCCCTGCTGTACTCACTGTACACCCATGATTGTGTAGCCAAGTTTCCATCAAACTCAATATATAAATTTGCTGATGACAGAACAATTGTAGGCTGTATCTCGGGTAATGATGAGTTTGAGTACAGAGAGGAAATTAAGAACCTGGTGGCATGGTGCGAAGACAATAACCTATCCCTCAATGTCAGCAAGACGAAGGAATTGGTTGTTGACTTCAGAGGGAGTAGTGGACCGCATGACCCAATTTACATCGGTGGTGCGCAAGTTCAACGGTTCAAAAGCTGTAAGTTCCTCATGGTCAATATCACAAATGACCTGACTTGGTCCAACCAAGCAGAGTCTACTGCCAAGAAGGCCCACCAGCGCCTTTACTTCATGAGAAAACTGAAGAAATTTGGCCTGTCCCCTAAAACCCTCACTTATTTTTATAGATGCACTGTAGAAAGCATTCTTCTAGGGTGCATCACAACCTGGTATGGAAGTTGTCCTGTCCAAGACCGAAAGAAGCTGCAGGAGATCGTGAACATGGTGCAGCACATGACACAAACCAATCTTCCGTCCATGTACTCACTTTACACCGCACGCTGTCGGAGCAGTGCTGCCAGGATAATCAAGGACATGACCCACCCAGCCAACAGACTTTTTGTCTCTCTTCCCTCCGGGAGAAGGTTCAGGAGCTTGAAGACTCGTACGGCCAGATTTGGAAACAGCTTCTTTCCAACTGTGATAAGACTGCTGAATGGATCCTGACCCAGATCTGGGCCGTACCCTCCAAATATCCGGACCTGCCTCTCGGGTTTTTTTGCACTACCTTACTTCCCATTTTTATATTTTCTATTTATGATTTATAATTTAAATTTTTAGTATTTACTAATTTTAACTATTTTTAATGTTTAATATTTGTAATCCAGGGAGTGTGAAGCGCGGAATCAAATATCGCTGTGATGATTGTACGTTCTAGTACCAATGGTTTGGCGACAATAAAGTATAAGGTATCAAGTTATGGTATTGTACATTGTTGTAACTACATGTTATAATTATGTGGTTTTGTCAGTTTTTTCAGTCTTGGTCTGTCCTGTGTTTTGTGATATCACACCGGAGGAAATAATGTATCATTTCTTAATGCATGCATTACTAAATGACAATAAAAGAGGACTACATGTCTTCATAATCTAAGTAGAGTTTATGAATTTTGTGATACTTCTATTTAACTATCTTCCAGGGTTTAGATGAGGCCACAAAAGGTAGAATGGGTGCACACTGAGAAATTCCTGTTGAGACACTGCTGGGCTGTGAGTGGTTTAACTCGATGCTTGCAGATCCTGGAAGGTATTATAAAGATAGTAATCAGACCAGACTCTATGCAGATGTGGAAAAATGTGTGCTTAGAATGTAAATGAAAGAAAGGTCAATAACTAAGTAAATTAAAATTTGAAGCTTTAACTTTTGGCAAGAGAACTTAAGCTCTGTACTGCAAAAGCTTGCAAGAGCAAAGGCACAGTTCCGAATGAGATTGGAGTTAGAATCGGAAGCACGTCACCTCCGGCAGGGTTTGCAGTTCATTAAAGTGAAACCTACCATCATGAGTGGCAGAGGTGCTTCACTTCCAGATGCACTCAATGTCTTTTATTCATGGTTTGAAAGGGAGAATAAAACTACAGCTATAAGGATCCCTGCAGCATACAGTGGCCACGTGATCTTTGTCCTGGAGGCTGATGTCAGGCTCTTTTTCAAGAGAGTGAACTCCCGTAAGCCAACAGTCCCTGAAGGAGTACCTGGTAGGGCTGTGAAAACCTGTGCCAACCAACTGGCAGGTGTGTTCAAAGACATTATCAGTCTCTCATTGCCCACAGTCGGGGGTTCCCACCTGCTTTGAAAGGACAACGATCATACCAGTGTGCAAGAAGATCAGAGTGAGCTGCCTAAATGACTATTGAACAGTAGCATTCACATTGGCGGTGATGAAGTGCCTTGACGGGCTGGTTATGGCTAGAATAGACTCCTGCCTAAGGAAGGACCTGGACTTGGACCTATTGCAAATTGCCCGTCACCACAATAGGTCTGCAGTGAATTTGATCTCATTGGCCTTTCATGTGACCTTAGATCATCTGGAAAATAGTAATACTTACATTAAGCTGCTGTTTATTGACTACAACTCAGTGTTTAACACAATTATTCCTACAGTTCTGATAAAAAAAAGTTCCAAAACATGAGCCTCTGTACCTCCTTCTGCAACTGGATCCTCAACTTTCTCACCAGAAGACCACAGTCTGTGTGGATTGGAAATAACATCTCCGCCTCACTGACAATTAACACTGGTGCATCACAGGGATGTGTGTTTAGCCTATTGCTCTACCCTCTCTACACCTTTGAATGTGTGGCTAGGCAGAGCTCAAATGTTTCTATAAGATTAGTAATGACACAACTATTGTTGGCAGAATTTCAGAAGGTGATGAGATGGCATAAAAGAGTGAGATAGATCAGCTAGTTGAGTGGTAATGTAGCTGCTTTTTTTCAAAGTCATTAAGACCAAAGAACTAATTTTGAACTTCAGAAAGGGAAGACAAGGGAACATACACTAGTCCTTATTGAAGGATCACGAGTGTAACTGGTATGGTGTGGGGAGGGAGGGGGGACTACTTCACAGGATCAAAACAAGCTGCAGAAATTTGTAAAATTAGCCAGCTCCATCATGAGCACTAGCCTCTATAGTATTCAGGATGTCTTCAAGGAGCGATGCCTCAAAAAGGTGGCATCCATCGTTGAGAACCCCCATTACCCAGGATGTGTCTTGTTCTCATTGCTACCATCAGGAAGAAGGTACAGGAGCCCAAAGGCACACATTCACTGATTCAGGGACAGCGTCTTCCCCTTGCCATCCGATTTCTGAACCCATGAACACTACCTCACTACTTAAATTTTATTTCTATTTTTCTCTACTTATTGAATTTACCCATTTTATATACTTACTCTAATTCACTGTTTTTTCTTTATTGTTATGTATTGCATTGTACAGCTGCTGTAAAGACAACAAATTTCATGCCATGTGCCGGTGATATTAAACCTGATTTCAATTCTGATGTGCTTTATTCTGCAAATTTTCTCTGCATAAACAAAATATTGAATCATTGAAATCTAGTATTATTATAATTGAGACTAATGGTGACTATAATGTTGAAATGAAAGTAGAAATAAATAAACTGTTTCGTTAATCTTATGGCTTTCCTAATAGTCATCCCCTAACGTGGATCAATGCTGCCACTTTGAGCATTTCTCAGGCAGAACATGCAGATGTGTGAAAAAAAAGAAAAAGAACCGTTACTGTTGTGAGAGAATAACATGGGCATTCAGCAGGACCGGTGTGTCCTTGAAATGTAACATGCAGGAACAGCAAGCAGTTTGGAAGGCGAGAGATGTGTTGTCCATTATTGCAAGGTGATTTGACTTCAAGAGGAATTGTGTTCTTTAGTTATATGGGATCCTGTTAAGATTATATTGGGAATATTGTGCACAGACCTGCTTTTTCTGTCATCACGGACTGCTGCGTCGACTGCTCATTCTCCTCCATGGATTCTTCTACTTGCTGAGTTCCTCCAGCATTTTGTTTGTGTTGCTCTAGATTTCCAGCATTGGCAGAACCTCTTGATTGCTATCACATTAAACCAGTTTTTATCTCTCCAAAGACACTGTTTAATCTGCAGATCTGCTAAATTCTCCTTTTGACTGCATCTCTGACCTGCCTTTCACAGCTTTATGTCTCACACTAACTTCCCTCACTCCTGACACAATGTGCAGACTGGCCGAATAGGGACAGCCTATTCTGGATCTGGTACTAGACAGTGAACCAGGTCAAGTGACAGATATCTCAGTGGGTGAGCAGGTGAGCATTTTGGCAACAGTGACCATAGCCCAGACTTCTACCATAGCCTTGGACTATGGCTATGGGATAGGAGCAGAATGTGTGGGTAATTATTTAATTGGGAGAGGGCAAATTAGGATGCTATTAGTCAGGAACTAGGGAGGGTAAATTTGGGTACAGATGTACTCAGGAAAATGCACAATGGAAATGCGGAGGTTCTTTAAGGAGAACTTTGATGAGGTTTGGTGGGTAAGTTTGTCCCACTGAGGCAGCAAAAGGAAACATAGTCAACAGGAGTTGTGGAATAATTAGTCAGGAGGAAAAGAGAAGCATACTTAAAGTATGAAGCAAGGATCAGATAGGCCTCTTGAGATTTATAAGATGGCCAGTAAAGAGATTAAGAATGGACTTAGGAGAGCTAGAAGGGGACATGAGAAGGCTTTGGTGAGTAGGATTAAGAAAAATCCAAAGGCGTTCTACACATATTTGGAGAGCAGGAGATGGCTACAATGAGAGTAGGACCTATCAGAGTTAAAAGAGGAAACACGTGCCTGGAGATGAAGGAGGTAGGGGAGACCTTTAATGAGTACTTTATTTCAACATTCATTAGTGAGAGGGACCTTGATGAATGTGAGGACAGGCTGATATACTGGAAGATGTCAACTGTAAGAAAGAGGATGTGCTGGTACTTTTGAAAAACATTATAAGTAAGTAAGAAAGAGAGAATCTGCCAATGCTGGAAATCCAAGAAACACATGTAAAATACTGGAGGAACTCAGCAGGCCAGGTAGCACCTATGGAAAAAAGTGAACAGTCCATGTTTTGGGCTGAGACCCTTCATCAGAACATCAGGATAAATAAGTCCCGGGGCTGGATGGTATATACCGCAGGGTTACTATGGGAAGCAAGGTAAGAGATTGCTGTGTCTTTGGTGAATAACTTTGTGTCCTCACTGGTCACAGGAGGAGTACCACAAATGTTATTCCTTTATTCGAGAAAGGTAACAGGGATAAACCTGGGAATTATAGACCAGTAATTTCTACATCAGTAGTGGACAAACTATTGGACAGAAATTTTAGAGACAAGATTTCCGAGCACTTGGAGAAGCATAATCCGATTAGGGATGATCAGCATGGCTTTGTAAGGGGTAGATTGTGCATCATAAGACTGATTGAATTCTTTGAGGAAGTGACAAAACAAATCAAAGGAGGTAGAACAGTAGATGTGATGTATCTGCTTTTTAGTCAGGTGTTTGACAAGCTTCTCCATGGCATGTTCATCCAGAAAGTCAGGATCCAAGGAAACCTGTCTGTGTGGGACATCTGTAACCAGAATGGCAGAACACCTGGGCTTTGTTCATTGCTGGAAGGTTCCAGAGTTGGAGTTTCATCCAGGCAGGAGGCATAAGGTCAGATGATCCTCTGGGTATGTGCTTCGGTGAGACTGAAGTCTGAGGCCTAACGTTCAGGGTTCCATCATCAGTAAGTCCAGATTTCGAGGCCTAGCGTTTGGTGATGTAGGTCCTGGGTTCGATACCAAGTATCAATCAGAAGCCCTGAGGTCAAGGACTGTTGGTGAATTTCTGCCAATCCACTGGAGAACTCGAAGCCCTATTGTTTGTGAGTCCAAGTCTGCTGAAGGCTAGAGACTGAAGATAGTTTATTCTGGGGTTGGAGGACTGGTTATTAATGCAAATGATGTATTTCACTGCATGTATGGTTTGATATACACATAACGTCAATTTGAATCTTGAATCCTAGGGGTTGGTGACTTGGTGTTCTGCAGAGATCAGCTCTGAGAACCTTGATCTTTGTGATTTTTACAAATCATTTGGATAAGGAAGTGGAAGGGTGTGTTAGCCATTTTGCAGATGTTACAAAGGTTTGTAGTGTTGTGGATAGTGTAGAGGGTTGCTGCAGGTTACAATGAGATATTGATGGGATGCAGGGCTGGGCTGAGAAGGGGTAGACGCAGTTCAATCCAGAGCAGTGTGAAGTAATACACTTTAGAAGGTCAAACTTCAGGCAGAGTTCAGGGTTAATGGCAGGATTCTTAGCAGTGTGGAGGAACAGAGGGATCTTGGTGTCCAAATCCACAGATCCCTCAAGGCTGTTGTGTAAGTTGACAGGGTAGCGAGGTGTATGTTGTCCTAGCTTTCATTAGTTGGAGGATTGAGCTCAAGAGTTATGGGTTAATTTTGCAGCTGTATGAAAATCTGGTTAGGTTACACTCGCAATCTAATGTTGAGTCTGGCTGCCTTAGAAAGGGTGCGGAGGACATTTACCATGATGCTGCCTGATCAGAGATCATGTCTTCTGAGGATAGGTTGCACGAGCTGGGTCTTTTCTCTTGGGAGCAGAGGAGGGTGGCAGGTAACTTAATAGAGGTGCACAAGCTTAGAAGAGGCATAGACAACTAGGGACTTTTTTCCTAGGAAGGAAAAGGCTATTTTAAGGGCAATAATTTTAAGATAACTGGAGAAAAGTATAGGAGGAATATCAGACTTAGGGTTTTTACACAAAGAGTGGTATGTGCATGGATGATGGTAGAAGTAGATACATTAGGAGCATTTAAGAGACTCTTAGATAGGCACATGGATGAAAGGAAAATAGAGGGCTATGTGGGAGGGCAGAGTAGTTTGATCTCAGAGTAGGTTAAAAGGTTGACACAACATCCTGGGCTGAAGGACCTTTACTATGCTGCACTGTTGTATGTTACCCTATCAACTCGACGGTTTCATAAACAGCATAACACTTTGGTAACCTCGCCGCAATTTTCAGAGATATTCTTTGTCCTGTTCATCTCACCCTCTCGCTTTATGCCACTTAAAACTAACGTATTTTTTCACAAGAAGGATTTCCAACCTGAAATGTAAATCTGTTTTCCTTTCCTGAAGTGTTTAAAAATTGTACAAATTGGTTTGTTATTGTCAGATATACCAAGGTACAATGAAAACATTTTTTCATATATTCCATACAGATCATTTCATCACATCAGTTCACTAAGATAAAATAAGGGAAAAACAAGAACAGAATTCAGAATAAAGTGACATTGTTTAAAAGAAAATGAAGTGCAGGCAGAAATAAGGTGCAATGCCGTAATGAATTAGATTGTAAGGCCAAGTCCATCATTTTATACAGTAGTCTTATTTACAGTGGTATAGAAGCTGTCCCCGAGCTTGGTGTACACTTACAAGCTTCTGTATTTTCTGCCTAGAGGACGTGGAGTTACACAAAGTTTAACATTTGGAGGAATAAGCAAAGACATTCTTAGTTAGAAATTCTTATGTTCATGCTTTCCCTATGGATTTGTAGTTGGAGAGGAATGATGGTGGTAATTGTGAATAGATCAGAATTGGGGATGGAGATCTGGGAAATCTTCATAAGGGTGAAGTTAAGCAGAAAATACTGCAAATACTCAGTAGGTTAGGCAGCATCTACAGAGAGGGAAACAGATTTAATTCTTTAACTCAGGCCATTCTAATGGAAGGTCATCAATAAGAAGCAATAACTCTATTTCCCTTTCTACAGATGCTGCCTGGCCAACTGAATACTCCCAGCATCTTGTGTACTATTTTATATTTTCAGTTTCATACTCCAGGTGTAAGTAAGAGTATTGGCAACTCCTTGCCGTAGAAGTCTAAAATCTTCAGATTCCAGTATACACAACATGATAGTTAATTCCATTCATGTTTTTGCCCTTAATAAGAGAAAAGGATATTCATAAATACCTGAGCCCAGTGTACTCACATTCAAAGTAAAGACCATATATATTTTTTCAAGTTTGTTCCTGCAACACATGCAGTTGTTTAATTTTGCTTGATAGACCTTGCATGGCTAAATTTTGAGATGACAGTGGATATAGTATTGGATAATCCTGGTATTGCAAGGAATTATCAATATTATATATCCATAGAATTATCCTGGAAGTATCTGAGTGGACTGGATGTAGGCATTTATGAATGTTCTCTCTTTTGTTTAGCAAGGGAACATCCTGGGATGAAAAGCAAGTGATGAGAAACAAGAACGTACATAAGTGGAATTAGAATCAGAATCAGAATCAGGTTTATTATCACCGGCATGTGTCATGATATTTGTTAACTTAGCAGCAGCAGTTCAATGCTATACATAATATAGACGAAGAATGAATGAATTCATGAATAAATAAACAAATAAAAATGATATTAAATAAACAAGCAAATCAATTCCAGTATACGTATATTGAATAGATTAAAAATCATACAAAAAACAGAAATAATATATTAAAAAAGTGAGGTAGTGTTCCTGAGTTCAATGTCCATGTAGGAATCGGATGGCAGAGTGGAAGAAGCTGTTCCTGAATCACTGAGTGTTTGCTTCAGGCTTCTGTATCTTCTACCTGATGGCAACAGTGAGAAAAGGGCATGCCCTGGGTGCTGGAGGTCCTTAATAATGGACGCTGCCTTTCCAAGACACTGCTCCTTGAAGATGTCCTGGGTACTTTTGTAGGCTAGTACCCAAGATGGAACCAACTAAATTTACCACCCTCTGCAGCTTCTTTCGGTCCTGAGCAGTAAACCACCCCCCGCCCCCCGCCATACCAGACAGTGATGCAGCCTGTCAGAATGCCCTCCATGGTACATCTATAGAAGTTTTTGAGTGTATTTGTTGACATACCAAATCTCTTCAAACTCCCAATAAAGTATAGCCACTGTCTTGCCTTCTTTATAGTTGCATCGATATGTTGGAACCAGGTTAGTGTTACATAACCGGCAACAATGAATATCAATCGAGACAGGTTATATAAAAACAACCAAACATTTATTAAACACGGATAAAAAATAAAAAACAAACGAAAACCTTAAACGGAAGTTAATCGCTATGTGGCCGTTCAACAAATCATCACTCGGCACTGGTTTTTAAAGCTTTAAATGCGAAAACAGTTCTTAAAGCGGTAAAATCACATACAGTTCTTAAAATGGTAAATTCTAAAGTCTAACAGATTTATACGTTCAATTGGGAGAGACTTCTCTGGAGAAGGATTTCTTCATAGACGTAACTTTCCTGCTGGTCCTGTCCAAAGGATTCATGATGAAGGAAATAAAAGCTTAAAACAACTGACCTTAGTTTCTAGAGAGCAAATCCCGCATGAACTTCCTAGCTCTTTTGGCAAGAGTTATCTTCGATGCAGGTCGCTACTTCTTCAACGAAGACTCAATAAGGTCGATCCTTTATTAAACTGCCGAACATTCCCGACTTATTTTAATCCTTCATATCCTGTACTTCGATGAAGTCTTCACTCTCCAATACTGCTGGGAAAAGGTACATCAACACATCTAGCAAAATTTGCCAGTCCAGCACGATTGTACCTTGCAACAGACTGTACACTCCATTTTAAAAATGAAACTGTGTCATAAAAACAAATACGCAACAGAAACAGAGACACACTAATGTTCTAGCTGGAAAACTAAAAACTAAAAACTAACTGTGTCATCTGAGGTCTTCCCTTATATACCCGTGGTGAACATGTCCTCACGTGACCTCACATCGGCAGGAAAATTACATCAGGTGACCTCCAAAAGACCATTACATGATTCTCACAAGAAAGTCACAAGATCTCCTTGAGGTATGTAACATTAGGTCCTCAGAGATCTTGATATCCAGGAACCTGAAACTGCTGACCCTCTTCACTTCCCACCCCTCTATGAGGATTGTTATGTGTTCCTTCATCTTACCCTTCTTGAAGTCCACAATCAGCTCTGTTATGTTACTGACTTTGAGTGCAAGGTTGTTGCTGTGAGAGCACTGCACTAGTTGGCATACCTCACTCCTGTACACCCTCTTGTCTCCATCTGAGATGGTCATTTACAGTAGGAAAAAAAGAATAGTTAAATGGTTTTATTTTAAGTAGGAGCATACTAGTGGTTTAAGTGGAGGAAACTAACAGTACATTCCTCAATTGTTAAATAGCTTTTTATTGAAGAGACCTATTTGGTAATTTTGGAACAGCTTTCAAAGTGTCCGGAAACACTTTGTTCCAACTGACTTTCACTACTTGGTCAAAATCAAAAATAAGAAGAACGTAGATGCAAAAATTTGAGATGAAAACAGAAAACTAATGCTGTACAGACTGACTAGGGAAGGCAGCAAGTGAGGAAAGGGGAACTATCAAATGCTGCTTGATCTACTGAGATTTTCTAGCATTGACTGCTTTATCTCACGATTATTCTGCATTATGACTATTTGTTAATACTAGTTTTCATAAGTAGGAATGGATGGATTTTTTTTAAAGCACGGTCGCCCTACTGTTAATGATGGTGCTTGCTGTTAAACTCCTATATTAAGACCCATCAAGAGTGAAAATACTGCTGCTGATTTCCATGACTAATGGTGTTGGAAACCATTATTTTTAAAATACTTTTTGTAAGATAAATGAATGTAAGACTAAAGTTGTAGTTTAATAATTTGTACCTTTACTAAAGTTGTATTTTAATCATTTGTGCCTTTTAACAAACGCATGTATTTTTCATAGTATGTGGTGGTTCATTGCCATATACTGGCGGAAACTGGTATAGCAGCTAAACTAACGGTTTATCACCTTTCTCATTTTTCATTGGCCAACTATCAGCACATTACCCACATGAAATAATTGTGCAACCAGTGATAGTTTTAGTTTAGATAAAGAGTTCCTCGTATCTTGATTATAAAGGTGATGGATTTTTCAGAGATCTGTCTCCTTTGCTGTTTTGTTTCACTGTTTTTCAATTAATTTGCTTCATATTTGTATGTTTGTTTGTACTTTACAATAAATGATGGTTAAGAATTAAGACTGCTCGCCATTCATGACTCCTGGAAGAACCCTAAGGATCAGAAAATGACGGTCCAACAATGGTGAGTAACTTGAGAAATAATATTGCTCCCTAATGATACTACTCTTGTCCTCTTCAGCATTGAAAATGACTGAAATTAGTTGTGTGATTTGCTGCAGTGTGCTCAAAGTTACTGCTGGCCACTGGTCTGGTGCATTCTGGTTGGGTTGTCCATTGAGATTCTGCTATATTGAGGATGCTGTTATGCCAGCATATCAAAATGAATGTGAATTTTACATAGTGGAGAGAGTTCAAAAGATGAAGAGATAATTAATTTCAATCAAGATTTTTTATTGAACCAAGAGACAAATAAATGAATAGATTTTAATGAATTATTATTTTGACCCATAAAATACTTGAAATATCCAAACTGGGAATTATAAACATAGTTTCATTGGACAGGAAAAAAGCATTTGGCCCACTTAACCATCTGAACACACACACAAAAAAAACTAGTCGATTCTATCCCAGTTAGAAGCTACCAGTACCAAGGCGCACAGGTCACATTTCTCATCAGTGATTTTTAAATGCACATAAAGTTCCTCTCTTGACCATCCATTCTGACAAAGTTCCAGATCCCTGCCATTCTTTTGGTGAAAATTCTTTTCTTCAACTCCTCTCTAATTCTGTCACCTACTATCTTAATCCTGTCTCCTCTGGGTATGACTTCTCTGCTAAGAAGAGTTGGGATTTCCTATTCTCCATCTCACCCTTCATATTTTTGTCGTGAAGTATCTTATCAGCCTCCTGTTCTCAATGTAACTCCTATTAAAGACCTTGCTTCAGACTACTGTAAATTTCTTCATTTCTGACAAACATCATCCAAATTCACATGTGATAACCTTTACAATGAGTGTCATATCCTTCCTTTAATCTGAGGATCAGAAATAAAGCAGTAATGTTCCCAGGGCGTGACTTTCCATTCCAAGAAATCAGAGATGTCTTCCTTCTTCAAGGAACATGGTTTCCCTTCTTCCACCATTGATGCTGCTCTTATTCGTACCTCCTTCATTTCCCGAACATCCGTGCTCACCTTGTCTTCCCATCGCCTTAACAGTCTTAGATTTTCTCTTGTCCTTACCTACCACCCATGAGCCTCCACATCCAACACATCATCCTCCGCAACATCCGCCATCTCCAAAGCAATCCTACCTACAAATGTATCTTTACCTCCCCCTTCTTTCCGCTTTCTGCTGGGATCACTCCTTCTGTGATTCCCTTGTCCCTCCTCACTATCTCCATCCCGTCACTTATCCCTGCAAATGTCCATTTACCTCCTTGCTCACCTCCCTTCAGGGCCCCAAACAGTCCTTCCAGATGAGGCAGCATTTCACCTCCAATTCTGCTGGGGTCATTTGTTGTGTCCGGTGCGTCTGATGTGACCTGCTTTACATTGGAGAGGCCCTTCCTAAATCGGGGGACCACTTCATCAAGCACTTCTGCTCCTCCGCCAAAAGCTGAATTTTCCGGTAGCCAGACATTTTAATTCTGTTTCCCATTCCCATTTCAACACGTTGGTCCATGGCCTCTTCTTGTGCATTCCTTCCTCTCCAGCCCTTCACCTTTCCCACCCACCTGGCCTCACCTATCGACGTTTAGCTATTTTCCTTCCCCTCCCTCCACATTTTTATTCTGGCATCTTCCCCCTTCCTTTCCAGTCCTAGAGAAGGGCCTCAGTCGAAATATTGACGGTTTATTTGTTTCCCTAGACGCTGCTTGACTTGCTGAATTCCTCCAGCATTTTGTGAGTGTTGCTTTGGATTTCCAGCGTCTGCAGAATCTCTTGCGTTTATGGTAATGTTTGTTGAGCAGCATCTCTGGGGATTTTGGGAAAATAAATTCATGGAATATCAGTTGAGACCCTGCATTAGCTGAAATAGGATGTGACAATTCATTCTCCCCCTACAGATATTGCTCAACCCACTGAGCTCTTTCAACAGTTTGTTATTTTTGTTATATATATTTAAGCATCTGCAGCCTCTTGCTCAATTGATTTCATTTCTTACATCCTTCGCATACATGAGTAAAAATCTTTACATTATGTCTCTGTCTAAAAGTGCAATGTGCAATCTAGTAATTTATAATAAATTGAACAGTCAATGTAACATAGAAATACACTCAAATCAGAGAGAGTTAATCAATCTGATGGCCTGGTGGAAGAAGTTGTCCCGGAGCCTGCTGGTCCTGGCTTTTATGCTGCGGTATCGTTTCCCGGACGGTAGCAGCTGGAACACACCGTGATTGGGGTGACTCGGATCCCCAATTATCTTTCGGGCCCTTTTTTCACACCTGTCTTTGTAAATGTCTTGAATCATGGGAAGTTCACAACTACAGATGTGCTGGGCTGTCCGCACCACTCTCTGCAGAGTCCTGTGATTAAGGGAGGTACAGTTCCCATACCTCGCAGTGATGCAGCGGGTCAGGATGCTTTTAAAAGTTCTTAGGATTTGGGGGCCTATACCAAACTTCCTCAACCATCCTGAAGTGAAAGAGGTGCTGTTGTGCCTTTTTCACCACACAGCTGGTGTGTACAGACCACGTGAGGTCCTCGGTGATGTGGGTGCCGAGGAATTTAAAGCTGTTTACCCTCTCAGCCCCAGATCCATTGATGTCAATAGGGGTTGGCCTGTCTCCATTCCCTCCTGTAATCCACGACCAGCTCCTTTGTTTTTGCCACATTTGAGGGAGAGGTTGTTTTCTTGACACCACTGTGTCAGAAATATGACTTTTTCCTTGCAGGCCTCCCTGTTACTGTTTGAGATTAGGCCAATGTAGTGTCATCGGTAAATTTAATTAGCAGTTTAGAGCTGTGGGTGCCGACACAGTCATGGGTGTACAGGGAGTAAAGGAGGAAACTTAATATACAGCCCTGAGGGACTTTTGTGTTGAGAGTCAGAGGGGTGGAGGTGAGGGAGCCCACTCTTACCACCTGCCGGCATTCTGACAGGAGGTCCAGGATCCAACTGAGCAAGGCAGGGTCAAGGTTGAGGCCTCTGAGCTTCCTGTCGAATCTGGATGGAATTATGGTGTTCTTGTGCCTCTGATCTTGCAGTCTTGGCCTCAGACCGTTAGTAGCAAATCCACTGTATAATCTCCTTATCACATTACCTCCATACACTGCTGCCTTCAGGGGTCATGCGTGCAAGATACTTCTAGATTTTTCAGTATCTTGCTATCTAACGTGGACACCCTTGCTTGTTATCTTCCTCAAATACATTGACTGCAGATCCATGGCATGAGAGAATGCAACAATTGCCTGTCTGTTTATATTGAGGAAGACTGTGGAAAGACATCAATATATTAGCGGGGCAGATAAAGGTGGCAAATGGAATGCAGTTTGGGAGTGTGCAATATGGAGTTAGGGGAACCATTCCTTTGGATTCTCTAAACTACAATGTTACTGATACGCGGTTGCTTGTTATTTCTCTTTTAAACCACAGTACGGTTAGATTAGATTATGAGGACACGCAGTCCTCTTTTATTGTCATTTAGTAATGCATGCATTAAGAAATGATACAATGTTTTTCCAGAATGATATCATAGAAACACATGACAAACCAACTTAAAAATTGCCAAAAACCACATAATTATAACATATAGTTACAACAGTGCAAAGCAATACCGTAATTTGATAAGAACAGACCATGGCACAGTAAAAGTCTCGAAGTCTCTCAAAAGTCCCATCTTCTCACGCAGACGGTGAACCTCCAGCGCCGCAAACATGCCGATGCAGCATCCTGGAAGCATCCGACCACAGTCCGACTCCGAGTCCGTCCAAAAGCTCCGAGCCTCCGATCACCTCTTCGACATCGAGCACCGAGTACCATCTCTGCCGAGCGCTTCGACCCCAACCCCAGCAACAGGCAATAGGCAAAGCCGAGGATTTGGGGCCTTCATCTCCGGAGATTCTCGGTCGCGCAGTAGCAGCGGCAGCGAAGCAGGCATTTCAGAAGTTACTCCAGGTGTTCCTCCGTGCTTCTCACGGCTGTCCCCATCAAATCCGGATTGTGCATGGCCCCCTAGTTAACACATAATCGATATCATTCAGAACAGCTGCGCGCGCTGTGTCACGCCGCCATCTTCTCCTCCCGCCATCATGACGGTACAGTCTTAAGTTCTCCAGCCTCATTTGTATAGCTGGGGAAAAAATGATGGTTAGTCCTTTTGGTATGTCCTCTCTCCTCCTCTAATTATCTTTCCAAGTTCAAGTCTGTTGTCCTTCAAACTGTACTTACGTACTGCCAAACCGAGCAACATTCCTCCCAACAAAGGTGCACACCACAGTACGCATAGCTCACACACAACACAGAAAGCAACAGCACCACAAATAACTTCACAAACAAAATAATATATCCCAGAAGCTCTTGTCCTAATGCGATGGTACCTCCTGGCTGATGGTGGGAAGGTCCTTACAGGATGGATGAGAGGGATCCTTGACAATGTTAAGGGCTCTGCATATGCAGCACTCCTGATAAATATCTCAGATAGTTGGAAGAGAGACCATCAGTCCTTGTAATCCTTTATAGGATCCAGTTGTCAGAAAATAAACGGAGATCCAACAATGGTCTGTAACCTGTGAAATAATGTTGCTTACTAATGATATTACTCTCCTCCTCTTCAGCATTGAAAATGACTGAAACTAGTTGTGTGATTTGCTGCAGTGTGCTCAAAGTTACTGCTGGCCACAGTGGTCTGGTGCATTCTGACTAGTAGGGTTGTCCATTGACAATATAGGTCCTGCTATATTGAGGATGCTGTTATGTCAGGACATCAAGATGAATGTTGAATCTTTTATGACACTCACATCTTGAGCCATTTATGTGGTGAAGAGAATTCAAAAGATGAAGAGATAATTAATTTCAATCAAGATTTTTTATCGAAATAAGAGACATGCAAATAAATGAATAGATTTTATTGTAAATCAAAGTAACTAATTATTATTTTGAACTATTTGATATGTTCAAACTGGGAATTATAACATAGTTTCATCAGACAGGAAAGAAATTCGGCCCACCATAGCCATCTGAACAAACAAAAAAGGTAAGCAATTTTATCCCAGTTAGAAGTTTCCAGTCCAAAGATACACAGGTCAAATCTCTCATCAAAGTGACTTTAAACGCATGGAAAGTTTCTGTCTTTACCATCTGTTCTGGCAGAGTTCCAGATCCCTGCCATACTTTTCGTGAACTCTTCTCTAACTCTGTCACCTATTATCTTAATTCTGTCTCCTCTGGGTATGACTTCTCTGCTGAGAGAAATTGGGATTTCCTATTCTCCATCTCACCCTTCAAATTTTTATCTTCATAAAATATCCCATCAGCCTCTTGTTCTCAATGTGGTATCCATTAAAGATCTTGCTTCAGAAATAGTGTAAATTCCTTCTGTTCTGGCAAATATCATCAAAATTCACATGTTATAACCTTTACAAGGAGTGTACATCGTTCTGATAATCTTATAATTTGAAATAGAAAGGGAGTGTTTGTTTATGGTGTATAAAATTCTTGTATTAACTGCCTGCTCTTATACTTGATCAGTATCTCTGGAGCTGAAGGAAAGTAAATTGCTGAAATTATCATTTGAGACCCTGAATCACCTCAATGGTCAAAGGTTCATTTATTGTCAAAGTATGCATGTGCATGCAACTCTGATATTTGTCTTCTCCAGGTAGCCATGAAATACAGAAAGACCGTGGGTGTTGATGAAAGAAAGTCCCTCAACTCCTCCTGGGCACAAAAAGAAAAGAAGCAAACTTAGCAGATCTCAAAATCCTCCACCCCTTCCTCTGTAGAAAACAGCGACAATAACAATCCTCGACTCCCTCACTCGCAGAAAAGAATAGCAAGAGTAGCATCAAAACCCCCATTCCTCCCCTTGCACACAAAAAATTAACAGATCACCCACCTGCCAATCGGCCACATGAAAGAAAACATTGAAAAGCTGAAGGAAACCAAAATAAAGTAGAGTGCCATAATCACATACATTTCAGAATAGCTGAAGCATGGTTTTGTCTGCATATGAGGAGAGCGGCCACACAAACTCACTTCTTCCGTAAAAAGTGACCACTGACACAAGTCTAAACATTGTTTTTTAAAAATACGGATTTAAGCATCTGCAGCTTCTTGTGCCTCGATCTTGCAGTCTTGGTCTCAGACCATAAATAGCAAGTCCCCTGTATAATCTCGTACCCACTTTACCTCCATACACTGTTGCCTTCACACACAAATAAATTAACAAACAGAACAATATATTCCAGACGTTCTTATCCTAATGTTGTGGCACCCCCTGCTGATGGTGTGGGGGGTGGGGGTGGTGGTCAAAGAGATTATAGGATAGATGGGAAGAATTCTTGACAATGCAAAGATCCCATCATATGCAGCTCCTGATAAGTATCTTGAAAGGGTGGAAGAGAGATACCAATGATTCTTTCAGCAGTCCTTACGATCTTTTCTACAGTCTTGTTGTCAAATACTTCATAATTCCAGATGCTGATGCAGCTGGTTAGGATACTCTCAATAGTGCTCCTGTATAAATTGGTTACAACGGTGGGGGGAGTGGTGGAGCATCATTTTCTTCAAACTCCTGGTAAATACGACACTAGGATTTCTTGACTAAAGAGTTGCTGTTGGGTGACCAGACGAGATCGTCCACTATGCGTACTCCCAGAAATTTGGGTCTCCAAGCTCTCTCTATGGGGGGAGCTGTTAATGTGCAGTGAGAAGTGGTCAGCCTGCACCTTCCCAAAGTCCACAAATATCTCTTAGTGCTGTCCAAAAAGAGAAACATGTTGTCGTGCTTGCACTGTTCTACAAGCTGCTCTACGTCCTCTCTGTACACTGTCTTGTTGTCATCGTCGATGAGGGCAGCCACTGCTGTGTCATCAGCGAACTTGATGATGTGGTTTGACCTGGATCTAGCAGTACGGTCAAGCGTCAGCAGCGGACTGAGTGCACACAGCCCAGGAAGTGTGTGTGTGTGTGGAGGGGGCAAGATGGTGGTGTTTCCAGTCACAGTGGCCACGCCAGCTCCAACTGTTGGTGTAATTGTTCATCCTTTACATCTTTGCTTCATTATCTAGGCTGGCATCCTATCTGCCTTTAATTATGTGTTGAAATCTGCTAAATATTTTATTACAAATGACCATGCCATACTTTTCCACCTTCAATAGTTGCACATTATTCTTTTTGTTCTGTAGTCAGGTACTAAGTATATGTTTATGGAACCATAAACGTATCATCCATCTGCACAATGATTGCTTATCTGATCTCTGACAGAACCCAGCTTTCACTGTATTTTAAGCTACTTTGTTAGCGGTGAGCATCTTCTTGGTGGAGAGAGGGGATATCACAATGTGCACTGGCAATATCAGAACCCAAGTGCAGAGGAAAAGACAGACTCTGATGTAGGAACAACATGGGAGTTTATTCAGGGTAATTCTAAAAGAACATCAATGGCTCAACCAAGCAATACAGCAAGAAATAATATTCTCAAAACTAGGATCCTGTGATTAGCGCTAATCAAGCTAAATAATGCAAACAGCACAGAATCCTTTCACTTTATTGTATTCATTTTTTGGATTATACATCTGATAAAGGAGAGTTTAAGTTTCAAACACAATTGAAGACTTAGGTTTATCACGTGCAAAGCATTTTAATTCTTGTTTGCACTCAAATACGTAGGCAAGCGTCTCAGCTATTTTGCATGCAGCAGGATTTCCCACTGATAATAAGGAGCTGACTGATGTTTTGCTTGCTGTCAGTTCACTTAGATGCTGGAGAAACCGTCAGCATGCTGCTGCTACCCATCTGCTCAGAACATCAATGGCGTGGAACTAAGAATATTTGGCATCCTTGGATAAAGTTCCCTTTTTGCTATTAACACTGCGGAATCCAGTGGGATGTTGTCTGAGTAGGATAGTTCATATAAACCACAGACGCTCTGATAACAAAAGATACCTTTAACATGTGATGCTACTGGCTTTGCTGAGCTCTAAACTGAAATGTAGACCTTCAGTACCATCAGATATAAATAGCCATGAGTACTCTCACTAAAGGGAGATTATACTGTTACTACCCAAAGGTCAAAGACTAGTTCACTTTCTGTTTATTCCCCATGGTGAGCTTAGTGCCAACACCCACTATTCGAGTGGTGGGTCCCCTGTAATGAGTTCTTCAGGCCTGTGTAGGGCGCCAGAGAGCTTTGGGCTCTGAGGTTTTTAAGAACACCTGAATTGGTTAATTTTTGCTTAATAGGAGTTATTAATCATTTAGAATCTCCTTGTGTTTTTGTTGAGTGACTCACCCTTTGTAATGCGGTCTCCTGGAGCCTTCTGTTTAAACTTGCTCAGTTTATTTTGATAGGCTCAAGGATTCTGTGTTGCTTGCATTATTTAGCAGGTGCTTGATTAGTGCTAATCACAGGATCCTCGGTTTGAGAATATTATTTCTTGCTGTATTGTTCGGCCGAACCATTGGTGTTCTTTTAGAATTATTCTCAATAAACTCTCATGCTGTGCCTACATCGGAGTCTGTCTTTTCCTCTGCACTTGGGTTCTGATATTACCAATGCACATTGTGATAACCCCTCTCTCTACCAAGAAGATGCTCACAGCTAACAAAGTAGTTTAAAATACAGTCCATTTATTTTTAATGATACGTGTTTAAATCCAAACATTTTTAAAACACATTTAAACTCACAGTGGATTTCTATCATAAGCATTTCCAAATCACAAATCAATTCTAAAACACAAAGAATTTCTTACACTGATAGCATTTCTTAATCGTAAAGGATTTACAAAATACAGGTACAATTTCTGTAAGCTGAAAAGACATGCCATGGTGCAGACAAGTAAGTTGCCTGTTGCAGAAACCAAAACCAGAGGAATGGATTCCCCACCAATCTCCCTCCTGGCACTTATCCTTATAAGCGGAACAAGTGCTACACATGTCCTTACACTTCCTCCCTCACTACCATTCAAGGACCCAGGCAGTCTCCCCACCGATCTCCCTCCCGGCACTTATCTTTGTAAGGGGAACAAGTGCTACACATGCCCTTACACATAGAAAACATAGAAAATAGGTGCAGGAGTAGGCCATTTGGCCCTTCGAGCCTGTACCGCCATTTATTATGATCATGGCTGATCATCCAACTCAGAACCCTGCACCAGCCTTCCCTCCATACCCTCTGATCCCTCTAGCCACAAGGGCCATATCTAACTCCCTCTTAAATATAGCCAATGAACTGGCCTCAACTGTTTCCTGTGGCAGAGAATTCCACAGATTCACCACTCTCTGTGTGAAGAAGTTTTTCCTAATCTCAGTCCTAAAAGGCTTCGCCTTTATCCTCAAACTGTGACCCCTCGTTCTGGACTTCCCCAACGTCGGGAACAATCTTCCTGCATGTAGCCTGTCCAATCCCTTTAGGATTTTATACGTTTCAATCAGATCCCCCCTCAATCTTCTAAATTCCAACGAGTACAAGCCCAGTTCATCCAGTCTTTCTTCATATGAAAGTCCTGCCATCCCGGGAATCAATCTGGTGAACCTTCTTTGTACTCCCTTTATGGCAAGGATGTCTTTCCTCAGATTAGGGGACCAGAACTGCACACAATACTCCAGGTGTGGTCTCACCAAGGCCTTGTACAACTGCAGTAGTACCTCCCTGCTCCTGTACTCGAATCCTCTTGCTATAAATGCCAGCGTACCATTCGCCTTTTTCACCACCTGCTGTACCTGCATGCCCACTTTCAATGACTGGTGTATAATGACACCCAGGTCTCATTGCACCTCCCCTTTTCCTAATCGGCCACCATTCAGATAATAATCTGTTTTCCTATTTTTGCCACCAAAGTGGATAACTTCACATTTATCCACATTAAATTGCATCTGCCATGAATTTGCCCAACTCACCTAACCTATCCAAGTCACCCTGCATCCTCTTTGCATCCTCCTCACAGCTAACACTGCCGCCCAGCTTCGTGTCATCCGCAAACTTGGAGATGCTGCATTTAATTCCCTCATCCAAGTCATTAATAGATATTGTAAACAACTGGGGTCCCAGCACTGAGCCTTGCGGTACCCCACTAGTCACTGCCTGCCATTCTGAAAAGGTCCCGTTTATTCCCACTCTTTGCTTCCTGTCTACTAACCAATTCTCTATCCACATCAATACCTTACCCCCAATACCGTGTGCTTTAAGTTTGCACACTAATCTCCTGTGTGGGACCTTGTCAAAAGCCTTTTGAAAATCCAAATATACCACATCCACTGGTTCTCCCCTATCCACTCTACTAGTTACATCCTCAAAAAATTCTATGAGTTTCGTCAGACATGATTTTCCTTTCACAAATCCATGCTGACTTTGTCCAATGATTTCACCGCTTTCCAAATGTGCTGTTATCACATCTTTGATAACTGACTCTAGCATTTTCCCCACCACCGATGTTAGGCTAAACGGTCTATAATTCCCCGGTTTCTCTCTCCCTCCTTTTTTAAAAAGTGGGGTTACATTAGCCACCCTCCAATCCTCAGGAACTAGTCCAGAATCTAACGAGTTTTGACAAATTATCACTAATGCATCCACTATTTCTTGGGCTACTTCCTTAGGCACTCTGGGATGCAGACTATCTGGCCCTGGGGATTTATCTGCCTTTAATCCCTTCAATTTACCTAACACCACTTCCCTACTAACATGTATTTCCCTCAGTTCCTCCATCTCACTGGACCCTCTGTCCCCTACTATTTCTGGAAGATTATTTATGTCCTCCTTAGTGAAGACAGAACCAAAGTAATTATTCAATTGGTCTGCCATGTCCTTGCTCCCCATAATCAATTCACCTGTTTCTGTCTGTAGGGGACCTACATTTGTCTTTACCAGTCTTTTCCTTTTTACATATCTATAAAAGCTTTTACAGTCAATTTTTATGTTCCCTGCCAGATTTCTCTCATAATCTTTTTTCCCCTTCCTAATTAAGCCCTTTGTCCTCCTCTGCTGAACACTTCCTCCCACACTACCATTCAGGGCCCCAGGCAGTCTTCCAGGTGAGGCGACACTTCACCTGTGAGTCAGCTGGGGTGATATACTGCGTCCGGTGCTCCCGATGCGGCCTTCTATATATTGGTGAGACCCGGCGCAGACTGGGAGACCGTTTCACTGAACACCTATGCTCTGTCTGCCAGAGAAAGCAGGATCTCCTAGTGGCCACACATTTTAATTCCATGTCCTATTCCTATTCTGATATGTCTATCCACGGCCTCTTCTACTGTCGAGATGGAGCCACACTCAGGTTGGAGGAATAACACCTTATATTCCGTCTGGGTAGCCGCCAACCTGATAGCATGAACATTGACTTCTCTAACTTCCGTTAATGCCCCTCCTCCCCCTCATACCCCATCCGTTATTTATTTTATATATATATTCTTTTTCTCTCTCTCCTTTTTCTCCCTCTATCCCTCTCACTATACTCCTTGCCCATCCTCTGGGCTTCACCCCTCCCCTTTTCTTTCTCCCGAGGCCTCCCGTCCCATGATCCTCTCATATTCCTTTTGCCAATCATCTGTCCAGCTCTTGGCTCCATTCCTCCCCTTCCCACTTTCAAATCTCTTACTAGCTCTTCTTTCAGTTAGTCCTGACGAAGGGTCTCGACCCAAAACATCGATTGTACCTCTTCCTATAGATGCTGCCTGGCCTGCTGTGTTCACCAGCAACTTTTATGTGTGTTGCTTGAAATTCCAGCATCTGCAGATTTCCTCCTGCTTGTGGAATGGATTCTAGTTCACCTTATGTTTCTTCCACAGCTTCTTGATGTTCCTTATCCCCATTCCTAATGAGCTTGAACTGTTCACTACATCTATATCCTTTTCTCCCATTTGGGTGACTTGACACACATATGTTATCTCCTTAGATATCCTTTTAACACAAAATCTCTAAAAGCACCTTGGAGGACGGTTCCACAACTAATGTTGCAATTGCTGTGAAGCTGACTTCCATGAGTACATAAAACCTTCCAACTATAAACACATCAGCTATTTGATATACCAAATGATATTATCCATCTGTTCTTGAACTAAACTTAGTCAGCTTGTCTTTTTGAAACAACACAAATTAAACAACTCATCGTCTTATACTACACCTCTGAACACCAATACAACATGTGCAGTGAGTAGTATCTTACTTCTCACAGAGTGTCTATACTATAAACAGAGCTAGTTTGCAAAGCTGTGTTTTTAACTTCAAGCTGATTATTGCTTTCCTTTTACATATAAAAATTGAAATCCAACTCCCATTTATGACCAGAAGTTAAACAATACATATGTTTGGAAGTTTACTTGCATCTGTTTTTGATCTTGCATCAAAATGCTGTGATTAGGAAGCTGAGATTAGCAAACAACCAAGGGGTGAATATCCATCATGAGCACTGCACTGACATTTCAGTACAGGTTGTGCATTTATGGCATACAGGGAGTTCAAATCCATTACTCACATCCAGTATTGATTGTATCCCCCCTTCCCTAACCCTGCTGTCAATGAAGCCAAATACAATCTATTATTGGTGAAAATAACTGTGACATGGGGTATATACATAATGGCTTACTCACACACTATGGATTGCCTTCAAGTTCCTTGGAAAGACAAAAACATCAAATTCCTTGTCTGCAAACCACACCCAAGTTGCACACCATCTAATCTTGGAAATATGTATCATTGTTTACATTATGCTCATTCACACACAGTCTATTAGCAGGTTATCCATTACCTTCATTATAAGATCTAACACAAGTCAGGATGCGACTATTCACTACCGTCAATGGGAATACGGATTTATCAATGCACAACCTCTTAATGCAATGCCATTGTCACAATGTTCCTACGTTACCATCTACCTCTTCTGACCACCTCAATGTTTCTTTGAGCATAAACCTGGAACGTATGAATTTCGGAGAGGAAATCTGACCAGCAGCGATCTGAACGTGGATGGCAACTATTGGAGGTTTTACTACAGCCCTTATTTGTTGTATGACATCTGCCTGAGGTGGTAAGAGGATTCAATTAGCTTCCACACAGTTTAGACAAACTGAACAAGAGGCCAATTAACATGGCAGATGCAGTATACTGTGCATAAATGTGAAGTTAACTGCTTTGGTAGAAGAAAAGAAAAGAAAAATAGAAAGGAGGAGTATTACCTAAATAGAGTTAGATTGGAAAACATTGAGGCACAAAGATACATTGAAAGTAAATATTCAGTTACTGTAAGTAGTTAAGAAGGAAATTGTATTTAAGGATTAGAAAATATTTTTGCAGTATTTTGGATGTTGTCACAGATATTATAAAGAATTTTGCATCAAAAGCAGTATCCCTGCCCTTATAAGCAGGTCTATATCTTATCCAAGGCCAACATCTCAGGCAACAGCTGCTGGAAGATGTTTGGGTATTGACTTGGAGCTGGCTGTGACTCCATACTTAGAAGTCTTGACTCCAGGTTTCAAATAAAACTGTGTACAACCTCATGATGTCCTTTGGAATCCAACACATGCTTTCAGGTTTGGATAATGCTTCAAACATCATGTGCGTTTCCACCAAATCTTATTTGCAGGCTCTCCCTCCAAATTCCTCACCTGACTGCTCCTTTGGTCATCCTCACCCTCTGCTGCAGGATGGAGCCTTTCACCCTCAAGTCTGGTGTTAGAAATGCCCCTTATTTGTGCTGCCAAGTTGTGTGGCTACCTGTAGGATCACATCTACGGAGATTGTCAGTATCCTCATGCCCTCAGCAGGCCATTACAGTGTCAGTGTGAATCAGCTTATTCATTAGGGTTTCCATCAATCGCTGGTTGCTCCACATAAATACAAAATTCATCCTCATCACCACTATAGCGCGGGCTCCTTTCCTAGCTGAACACTTTGCCTCTAAAAGTACTCAGACTACTCAATAGTTTTATTGCAAGGTTCAATGGTGTATTAAGATACCTTCGGTGAAGAGGGTTTATATAGCTAGTAGTGATGGTATCATAACGTTCCTTTGTCACAATGTATGATTATGGACAACCACAAGGCTAGGTATCTATTACGCATTTAGAGAGTGGCATATACGTCTTGTAACTGTTGTCAATATGCCACACCTTTTGTGCTGTAAATCTCATGGATGCACCACATCTTTCCTCAACATCAGTGCGTGCCTGCGCAGAGTAAAAATCTCCCCCATAGTTTGCTCCAAATCTGCTGTAACTCAGCAACCTTCCTTGTGAAAGTGCTGTTTGTTAGAGAGTCGTACAAGTGTTTGCTCTGGACATGGCTAAATGCTTGGAAGAGCGTGAGAGTTCTGAGGAATGCATCTGAGTGTGAGGGATTGTGAGAGCAGTGGTCAGTATGTGACCATCAGTTGGGATGGATAATATTCCCCAGGAGTTGCTGGCTGGAGGTGGGTGTTACAAGCTGCACAGATGCACCCATTGATTAAAGACATTAGCTGATGTGCTTAGGGACTTTGACCACATCTGTGATGTCATTAAACCTGGCCCTGTGACCAGGTCCTAGAGTACCATCTCCTGGGCAGCTGTGGTCCACGACTGCTCGATACTGGGCCTGGTGGCTTCTTCTCTGGTCTATATCCTGTCCACTAGTATTTAGAGAGAAGCTTTTTACAAGTGCATTACTCACCCTATTATCTGACTCCCAGTGAGTAGTGTCTGGGTTGTGTCTTGAGGGAATGGGCACTCTGCCTTTACTCTTGTTTGACTGTGTGTGGATTAATACAACTAAAACATTTACACCCTCTATATTCCTCTGTGATTTCCATGTGTTATTCTGCAAAATCTGCCACAGACTGGCAACTCAGTATGGTGCATAGGTAAAAAACATGACTTCTGTCAGCACAAATTGCTTCCACCTACGTGAAGCATTCTGAAAGTAATCCTGTGTACTGATGTGAGCAACAGCACAGCCAGAGCTACTTAAATGTACAAATCCTTTGAAAAAAACTATGATTCATGAAAAAGTTCTTTTATGTCAGCACTAGAATGATATGGCATGTGCAATGATATTTCACCATGGGATTTCTAAAAACTATCAGTTTCTGCTAACAATGAAGATTTTACTTGAGGAGTATGTACCAGTATCCTGTCCATAAAATGGAGCAACACTGCCCCCCAGTGGCCCTGGCCCAGAAGGAATATTCACTGATCTGCAGGAGTAGTTGCTCCTCCAATACTAAGTGACATAATTGCGATAAGTTTTATTGTTACTGCTGCTTAGACTTGCTTAGATACTGCTGATGAAAATGTTTCTGCTGAGTTGTTTTGCAGTTTGTAATATATTATGGATAATGTAGATAATTAATGGTTAAGTTGCAGATGGTGTGATCTTAATCAGAATCATATTCATTAGCTCAGACGTATATCACATCAAATTTGGTGTTTTGTTGTAGCAGTAGAGTGCAAAGATACAAAGTTACTATAAATTACAAAAATAAATAGTACAAAACAAAAGAATAACAAGGTCTTTTTCGTTGGTTCGTGGACCATCCAGAAAGCTAATGGTGGATGGGAAGGCACTGTTTTTGAATTGTGCGGGTCTTCAGCCCCTCTGCCCCCTTCCTACAGGAATAATGAGAAGGTGAAGGTCCTTAGTGATGGATACCACTTTCTTCAGGCAATGCCTCTTGAAGATGTCTTTGATGACAGGGAAGGTTATGACCGTGATGGAACTGGCTGGGTCTTCAAACCTTGGCAGCAAAAACTGTTAAGTTTGCTCTTTAAGTAGGGAAATATGAAGATTCAATCTTTTGTTATTAGCGGATGTGGCTTGAAATTAGTACAGTTTCAATATAAATATGGGAAGGCCAATGAAAATTAGGTAAATCTGGAGTACAGCATTCCATGTGCCTCAGCTCCTCATCTACCCGTGGTTTCCAAAGCACAGCTTTCTAGTCTTCTCACCTCTCTAAATGCAACATTTTCAGTGTCATTTGTATTGAAAACAGATGGCTAAGAATTCATCTGGACTATTTTACTAGCATTTACGTTCCATTAATCTCTGTAAAGGTGCTAAAAGTCCTGACATTTATTCCAAAATAGAATATACTACTCCCTTGATGCAAAGTTTAATTTTCTTCTGAACAGCTAATGCTGGAGTTGAACTCACTGCTTTGCTGTACAATGTCTCATAGCTTGGACCTCATGAAATAGTCCTTCAAGAATCACGCCAAAAATATAACCGGTGTTGTTTTAGCTATAGGGGAATGTTGGTAAGGAATGGATATTGCAGTACCACCAAAGAAGTAGAGCAGGATCTTTCCAGGGTGGCAGGGGAGCCCACAAAGTTTGCTGTGGAACTGTTCTTGAAGAAGAAAGACCCTTTATCCAAAAGGTGTGCAAAACAGGAAGCTGACATGAAGGAGCTTTTTAAGGTATGGAAGCAACAGTGACCACAACCTTGACTTTGACTTGAGTTTACTTGTCAGACAAACCAAGATGATAGAATAGACATTCTAGGTATCCATATCCAGAGGTTAAGAAGCAAAAAGTAGTAAGGTGAAAAGTAAAAGTGGCAGGCCGGCAAATCCAGGGCAAAAATCAAAAACGGCCACTTTTCAACATAATTGTATAAGGGCTAAGAGTGTTGTAAAAGCGAGCCTGAAGGCTTTGTGTGTCAATGCAAGGAGCATTCGTAACAAGGTGGATGAATTAAAAGTGCAGATTGTTATTAATGAATATGATGTAGTTGGGATCACAGAGATATGGCTCCAGGGTGACCAAGGATGGGAGCTCAACATTCAGGGATATTCAATATTCAGGAGGGATAGACATGAAAGAAAAGGAGATGGGATAGCATTGCTGGTTAGAGAGGAGATTAACGCAATAGAAAGGAAGGACATTAGCCGGGAGGATGTGGAATCGATATGGGTAGAGCTGCATAACACTAAGGGGCAGAAAACGCTGGTGGGAGTTGTGTATAGGCCACCTAACAGTAGTAGTGAGGTTGGGGATGGTATTAAACAAGAAATTAGAAATGCGTGCAATAAAGGAACAGCGGTTATAATGGGTGACTTCAATCTACATGTAGATTGGGTGAACCAAATTGGTAAAGATGCTGAGGAAGAGGATTTCTTGGAATGTATGCGGGATGGTTTTTTGAACCAACATGTCGAGGAACCACCGAGACAGCAGGCCATTCTAGACTGGGTATTGAGCAATGAGGAAGGGTTAATTAGCAATCTTGTCGTGAGAGGCCCCTTGGGTAAGAGTGACCATAATATGGTGGAATTCTTCATTAAGATGGAGAGTGACATAGTTAATTCAGAAACAAAGGTTCTGAACTTAAAGAAGGATAACTTTGAAGGTATGAGACGTGAATTAGTTAAGATAGACTGGCAAATGACACTTAAAGGGTTGACGGTGGAAATGCAATGGCAAGCATTTAAAGATCGCATGGATGAATTACAACAATTGTTCATCCCAGTTTGGCAAAAGAATAAATCAGGGAAGGTAGTGCACCCGTGGCTGACAAGGGAAATTAGGGATAGTATCAATTCCAAAGAAGAAGTATACAAATTAGCCAGAAAAAGTGGCTCACCTGAGGACTGGGAGAAATTCAGAGTCCAGCAGAGGAGGACAAGGGGGTTAATTAGGAAAGGGAAAAAAGATTATGAGAGAAAACTGGCAGGGAACATAAAAACTGACTGTAAAAGCTTTTATAGATATGTGAAAGGAAAAAGATTGGCTAAGACAAATGTAGGTCCCCTACAGACAGAAACAGTGAATTGATTATGGGGAGCAAGGACATGGCAGACCAATTGAATAACTACTTTGGTTCTGTCTTCACTAAGGAGGACATAAATAATCTTCCAGAAATAGTAGGGGACAGAGGGTCCAGTAAGATGGAGGAACTGAGGGAAATACATGTTAGTAGGGAAGTGGGGTTAGGTAAATTGAAGGGATTAAAGGCAGATAAATCCCCAGGGCCAGATGGTCTGCATCCTAGAGTGCTTAAAGAAGTAGTCCAAGAAATAATGGATGCATTAGTGATAATTTTTCAAAACTCTTTAGATTCTGGACTAGTTCCTGAGGATTGGAGGGTGGCTAATGTAACCTCACTTTTTAAAAAAGGAGGGAGAGAGAAACCGGGGAACTATAGACTGGTTAGCCTAACATCGGTGGTGGGGAAAATGCTAGAGTCAGTTATCAAAGATGTGATAACAGCACATTTGGAAAGCGATGAAATCATTGGACAAAGTCAGCATGGATTTGTGAAAGGAAAATCATGTCTGACGAATCTCATAGAATTTTTTGAGGATGTGACTGGTAGAATGGATAGGGGAGAACCAGTTGATGTGGTATATTTGGATTTTCAAAAGGCTTTTGACAAGGTCTCACACAGGAGTGCAAACTTAAAGCACACAGTATTGGGGGTAAGGTATTGATGTGGATAGAGAATTGGTTGGCAGACAGGAAGCAAAGAGTGGGAATAAACGGGACCTTTTCAGAATGGCAGGCAGTGACTAGTGGGGTACCGCAAGGCTCAGTGCTGGGACCCCAGTTGTTTACAATATATATTAATGAATTAGATGAGGGAATTAAATGCAGCATCTCCAAGTTTGCGGATGACACGAAGCTGGGTGGCAGTGTTAGCTGTGAGGAGGATGCTAAGAGGATGCAGGGTGACTTGCATAGGTTAGGTGAGTGGGCAAATTCATGGCAGTTGCATTTAATGTGGATAATTGTGAGGTTATCCACTTTGGTGGCAAAAACAGGAAAACAGATTATTATTTGAATGGTGGCCGATTAGGAAAAGGGGAGGTGCAATGAGACCTGGGTGTCGTTATACACCAGTCATTGAAAGTGGGCATGCAGGTACAGCAGGCGGTGAAAAAGGCGAACGGTATGCTGGCATTCATAGCTAGAGGATTCGAGTACAGGAGCAGGGAGGTACTACTGCAGTTGTACAAGGCCTTGGTGAGACCACACCTGGAGTATTGTGTGCAGTTTTGGTCCCCTAATCTGAGGAAAGACATCCTTGCCATAGAGGGAGTACAAAGAAGGTTCACCAGATTGATTCCTGGGATGGCAGGACTTTCATATGATGAAAGACTGGATGAACTAGGCTTATATTCGTTGGAATTTAGAAGATTGAGGGGGGATCTTATTGAAACGTATGAAATCCTCAAGGGATTGGACAGGCTAGATGCAGGAAGATTGTTCCCGAAGTTGGGGAAGTCCAGAACGAGGGGTCACAGTTTGAGGATAAAGGGGAAGCCTTTTAGGACAGAGATTAGGAAAAACTTCTTCACACAGAGAGTGGTGAATCTGTGGAATTCTCTGCCACAGGAAACAGTTGAGGCCAGTTCGTTGGCTATATTTAAGAGGGAGTTAGATATGGCCCTTGTGGCTGAAGGGATCAGGGGGTATGGAGGGAAGGCTGGTACAGGGTTCTGAGTTGGATGATCAGCCATGATCATACTGAATGGCAGTTCAGGCTCGAAGGGCTGAATGGCCTACTCCTGCACTTGTTTTCTATGTTTCTATGTTCTAATCCCACTATGACAAATAGTGATAAATACATATTAACAAATCTAATGATAGCCATGAAAACTATTGCTGATTGCTGTAAAGACCCATTTGGTTCATTTTGTACAGAGGGAGGTCTTGCTTGGTCAGGCCTAAATGTAACTCCAAGCCAAAAGCAATATGGTTTACTCTTAATGACTCTCGAAGTTGCCTAGAAAGCCATTTTGTTGTAGTAAACTGATAGAAAACCACAAGGAGAAAAAAATAGATGGATTGCCAGGAATTAACATCGGCACTGGAAGTGATAATGGCAAAAACTGAATGGTTGACCCCTTAGAGTCCTCCTCACCAGTATCTGCAGACTTGTCCCAAAATCAGGAGCTCTGTCACTCAACAACATGGCAGAGTCATACTGAAGGAATTATACCTTACAGTCAACATGACAGCCATTAGGTTAAACATGGGCAAGAAAGCCTTCTTCTGATTATCACCTACTGCACCACCTCCCCCACCCCCCAACTCCCGGCTGAAGAATCAGTAGAACTCCATGCTCAAGGGTGACACTGAGAAAGGCAAAGGTGCAGAATGGATTCTTATTGGGGGCTTCAACATCCATCTACTGGGGCTCAGCAGCAGTGTTAAAGACAGGACTGGCTAAGTGCTAAAAGACGTCCCTACTGGATCAGTTCTGTGGCAGGTAGTGAGGACAATAACAAGAGGGTAAAATCGACTTGGTCCCATCCTCTCCAATCGACTTGTGGCAAATGCATCTGGCCGAAACAGCCCGATAAGAAATGACCATCTCACAGTGGAAACAAATTCCCATCTTCACAGTGAAAATACACTTCACTCTATTGTGTACCACTACCATGCGAAGTGGGACAGACTGCAAACAGATCTAGCAGCTCAGGATCTATGAAGCATTGTGGGACATCAGCAGCAGCAGAATTATACTTAACCATAATCTACATCCTCATGATGTGGATAATCTGCTCTACCATTTTCACCAAAGATGATCAATTCTTGTTCAGTGAAGTGTGCAGGACAGCGTGCCAGGGGCAACAACAAACGTACGTCAGAATGAGGAATCAACAAGTTACGACTGTTTGTACGCCAAAGAACGCAAACAAGATGCCACGGAGCTCATGGATGGTCCATTGGCTGTGGTTCTCTCTGCTAATATGACCTACAACCAACGTATCAATTCTAAGCTCTGCATTTCTATCACATCTAGTTGTTCAAGATCAAGTTTACTGTCTTTCAACTGTTTTCATGTATACAGCCAAATGAAGCAATGTTCCTCTCAACGCAATATGTATAACTCACACACAGCACTAAGTCAGATTACCACAAATAAATTAACAAACTATGAGATATATTTCAGAAGTCTGACATTTAGCATAACGTGCAGTTATAACACAAGTTAAAAAGTAAACAACATAACACTACTAGTGCTTCATACATGATGAGACCTGGGTGGTGGCAGAGAGTTCAGTAGTCTCACAGCTCGGGGAAGAAGCTGTTTCCCATCCTAACAGTCCTTGTCCTAATGGTACGGTGTCTCCTGCCTGATGAGAGGTGGTCACAGAGATTATGGGATGGATGTGAGTTATACTTGACAGTGCTAAGGGTCCTGTGCACGCAGCACTCCTGATAAGCATCTCGGATGGGTGGAAGGGAGATCCCAATGATCCTCTCAGTAGTCCTCGTAATCCTTTGCAGGGACTTGCAGTCAGATGCCTTGGCACTCCTGTGCCAAACGATGATGCTGCCAGCCAGGACGCTCCCAAAGCTGCTCTTGTAAAAATTGTGAATGGTGGTGGAAAATTAAACAACTCAGTGCTGGAGGAGGAGGCAGCTTTATAAATATCCTCAATCTTAATGATGGGGGAGCCTAGCACTTCCATGCAAGACAGAAAGATGAAGCATTTGCAAGAACCTTCAGTCTGAAGTGCCATGTGGCTGATCCATCTTAGCCACCTCCAATGGTCCCTGGCATGGAAGATGCCAGTCTTCGGCTAATCCAAGATATCAAGAAACAGAGAAGGACATTGGATAAAACATTACTGCAATAGTACTGAAGACCCTGCTGCCAGAGCTTGTTATGCTTTCTGCCAAGCTGCTCCAGTACATCTACAATACTGGAAGCTACCCAGCAATGTGAAAAGTTGCCCTGTCCACAAGAATTAAGACTTACCCTGCCCAGCCAATTATTGTACCGCTGTTTTGGATCAAAAGCAAAGTAATGGAAGAGACAATTGGTAGCGTAATCCAATGGTATTTGCGAGACAGCAACCTGCTCAAAGAAGTTCAGTTTGAGCTCTGCCAAAATCACTCAGCTCCTGAGCTCATTACAACCTTAGACTAAGCATGAATAAAAGAGCGCTACTTCAGAAATGAAGTGAGAGTAACTGTTCTTGACATTAAGGCTGCATTTAAGTATGCCATCAAGGAGCACTGGTTAAACTGGAGGCAGTAGGAATAACAGAAAAGCACTCCTCTCTTGGAATAATACCCAAGACAATGGAAGGTGCTTGTGGTGCTTGGGAATCACATCTCTGCCACGGGGCGTCTCTGCAGGAGTGTCCTGGCCCAGCCATTCCCAGCTGCTTCATTCATGACATTCCTTCAATTGTAAAGTGAGAAGTAGGGATGGCCACTGATAGTTGCACAATGTTCAGCACCCGATAGGCACCCAGCCCATAGCCATTCACTCACTCCATTACTGATGCCTATACTAGTAGGCCACATGCCATCAACTCACCAAGATCCAAACCCACCTCCCCTACCATTCTGAGGGGAAAAGGCAGCAAAAGCTTGGGCACACTACCACCTGGAAGTTGCTCAGAAATATATTGCCGTTCCATCACCGTCGGTCGGTCAAAATCCTGGAACCCACTCCTTAACAGCATTCTGAGTACATCCACAACTTGAGGAATGCAGTAGTTCAAGAAAGCAGCTCACCACCAATCCTTTTAAGGCAATTAAGGAAAGACCATTCAAAGCTAGCCCAATCTGGGAGGCTTGCGTCCCTGACTGAATAAAAAAAGGCAGACCTCAGGGAGCCAAAAGCACAAGTGCCTGTACTGCTCTCAAGACAAGGTTGCCTTCATTCTGAGAAACCTTAGTTTAGGTAGATTGTCTCAGCTGAGATATGACATATATCACATTGCTTCTCATTAATTCATTGTAGAGTTAAAGGAAAGTTCAACTTGCCAAATGGAAAAATGTGAGACCCGGAAGAGGCACTTGGATGAAATGAAAAGTTCCCAAAGTTAGACATCCATAGAGGACTCATCTGGGCACTACTTCACCATGAGTGTCACATCGTCTATCAGAGTGGTGAATAGAGTTCAAGTTGGCATCTGTCTACTGAAGGATTTTTTGGCAGAGACTCTGCTAAGGATTGCAGGGAAGATGTATCTGACTTTCAATAACACACAGCTTGAAACTTCAATAAAGAACAGATTTCTCCAAGTGAACACCACTTGTCATGGTTCAGACCAATGTGGTTGAAATTCTTGTCAGAATCAACTTATTGTTTCTTGAAGATTTTTGATGCCATTTGGATTAGCTGGACAGTAGTCTAGGTTACTGAAAAGCCTAAACCTTACCAACGACAGTTATTAACTCACCGCAATTGGTTAATGCACCTTTTGCCCCACCTTCTTGAGTGACTTCTTTTTAAGTGATGGATCTAACAATTATTACTAACCTTAGTCATAGCACCACTGGATCTATACTAGTCCAACACTTATTTCTCCTGAAACTGCTCATTAAACGACTAACACGTAAAATGTATTATTTGTCTTCACTGACATTTCTGAACTCCTGCAACTTTTAGCGCGTGGCCAAGTGGTTAAGGCATTGGTCTAGTGATCTGAAGGTCACGAGTTCGAGCCTCGGCTGAGGCAGCAGATTGGGTCCTCAAGCAAGGCACTTAACCACACATTGCTCCTGCACTTTTATTGCCCAGCAGCGGTGGTTGGTGCAGTATGGACAAGACAAGACCTTGACAGCTTTACCTATGGTACGGACCACTGTCACTTTCAGCATCTGACCCTCAGGACCAGTCCAGGGGGTTGCTCTACTTCTGTGCCAACTCACGGTTTGCTATGCACTGCCATGTTAGGGACTTCACTCAACTTCATAGTCAACAGTGAAACACATCACATAGATTATCAAGTCTGGATTGGAGCTCTACGATTCACTCACTCATTCTCCTGAATTCTTATAACTCTCCCAAGATTCTACTATTTAGAAACACAATGGGGACAATGTAGAGTGGTCATTTAACCAAACAACACACATCTTTGGAACGTGTGAAGAAATTAGACCGTTCAGGAGAAACCCAAAAAGTCTCAGGGAGAACATAGAAACCTTACAAGACAGCATCGAGGTCAGGACTGAACGTAAGTCACTGGAGAATGATGTAGCTGTGCTAATGTGTACCATGTGGTTAATTGTCATTATATCTGAGGATGAGAGTTAATGTCAATTTTAATGAAACAGGTGATACTGGGATGATGTCCCTGAATTTCTAGCAACACGCATCAAAGTTGCTGGTGAACGCAGCAGGCCAGGCAGCATCTCTAGGAAGAGGTACAGTCGACGTTTCGGGCCGAGACCCTTCGTCAGGACTGTACCTCTTCCTAGAGATGCCGCCTGGCCTGCTGCGTTCACCAGCAACTTTGATGTGTGTTGCTTGAATTTCCAGCATCTGCGAATTCCTCGTGTTTTCCTGAATTTCTACCCATCTTTGCTCATGATATTCATGGGCTGCAGAATGATATTAGAGAATAATCATAATGCAGAAAATATCATTGAATTGGTCCAGGAGAGCAGGAAGACTTCAGAGGACACAAAGAAAAGGGAGAATTTCTGAGTTTCTGGATTTCTCTTTAATACCAGAGATATGCATGGCGACACACCCAAAATGCTGGAGGAACTCAGCAGGCAGGCTGCAACTATGGAAAAGAATAAACAGTTGACGTTTTGGGCCAAGACCCTTCTTCTGGACTGGAAAGGAAAGGGGAAGGCACCACAATCAAAAGGGTGTGATAGGTGAAGCCAGGTGATGGGTAAGGTAAAGGGCTGGAGAAGAAGGGATCTGATAGGAGAGGAGAGTGGACTATGAGAGAAAGGGGCCCACGGGGAAGTGATAGCCAGATGAGAAGAGGTAAATGGGCAAAGTGTGAGATAGAGGAAGAGAAGAAGGGATGGGAATTTTATTTTACTGAAAGGAGAAATTGATATTCATACCATCAGATTGGAGGCTACCCAAATTGAATATAAGGTGTTGCTCCTTCACCCTGAGGGTAGCCTCATCCTGCACAAGAGGAGGCCATGTTGGAATGGGAATGGGAGTCAGAATTAAAATGCTTGGCCACTGGGTAGCTCCGCTTTTAGCAGATGGAGTTGAGTTGCTAACAACGTGATCCCCAATTTAGGATGGGTCTCATCAATGAGGCCACATTGGGAGCATCAGATACAATAGACAATCCCAGCAAATTTGCAGCTGAGGTGTTGCCTCACCTGGAAGGACTGTCTGGGGCCCTGAATGGAGGTGAGGGAGGAGCTGAATGGTCAGGTGTATCACTTTGGCTGCTTGCAGGGATAAGTGTCGGGAGGGAGATTAGTGGGGAGGGACGAATGGACAAGAGAATCACAGAGGGAGCGATCCCTGCAGAATACGGTGTTGTGGGGGAGATAAAGGTATGTTTAGTGGTAAGATTCCTTTGGAGATGGCGGAAGTTGCAGAGGATGATGTGTTGGATTTGGAGGTTCATGAGGAAGGACACAAGGAACCCTATCACTGCTAAGGCTGCATGAAGATGGGGTGAGCGTGGATGTTCGGGAAATGGAGCAGATGCAGATGAGCTTCAATGGTGGAGGGAAGGAACGCCAGTTCTTTGAAGAAAGTGGATGTCTCAGATGTTCTGGAAAGGAAAGCCACATTCTGGAAACAGATGCAGCAGAGGAGAAGGAACTGAGAAAAGGGAATAGCCTTTTAAAGGAGATAAGGTGGGAAGGGGTATAGTCAAGATAACTGTGGGAATTGGTAGGTTTGTAAAGGATGTTGGTTGACAGTTTGTCTCTCGAGATGGAGACAGAGAGATCAAGAAAGGAGAGGGAGTTGTCAGAAATGGACTAGGTGAATTTAAGTGTGGAAGCTGGAGGCAGAGTTGATGAAATTGATAAGATTAGCATAAGTGCATGAAGCAGCACAATGCAGTTGTCAATGTAGCAGCGGAAGGGTTGGGGAATATTATTGGGGAACATCCTTTATACTTCATACTTCATTATTTTATACATGGCTTGGAACATGGAGATATACATGAATAGACTTTGAACCGTGGGATTTCGTAGTTGGAGGATGGAAGATAAAGCTGCAAAGTGCCTATCATTTTTGTCCTTGGAGATGGATTGGTGGGAATACTGATAGTATTCTGCAAGTGATCATGTGACAATGTAATAGTTTGAGTAGGAGGGCGTGGGGCTACTTTGTGACAGAGATCTTTGCTTCTCTGTGACTAGTGCCTGGTTGCTTTGTGACTTCACATGGAGACCTATCTTATATATGATCAGTTGATGTTGTGGGAGGAACCGAAGGGAGACAATGTTGCCAAGCCCAGCCCACTTGGAAGAGCGCATAATTTAATTTTAATGTATGTGTTTCATTCAAATGTTCTAAAAGAGAAGTGGAATCAAATTAAGAATAATAGCCATTTAGTAATTCTCATTAGCTGTTGATCTGGAACTGAAAAATTGCTGTTTGGTGGATTCAAAAAGCGCAATTCATTGAATCAAAACTTAGTTCTGAAGTCGAGATGAAACAGCAGTTTATAGTGCTTGTGAAGGTGGTTAATATTACTGAGATTTTCATCAAACAAAGATGACGCTGAGTTCAGCCATTGAGAGTCATTTGACAAAAGCATATTTTTAATGTGATAAACTAACTCTGGAGTAAACTGAGTGCAACTTATTCCCTACCTACCTGGGAAAAAATTGACAAATGTAAAGGAAATTTTATTCTGTAGTCTTCCCTGAGCTGAAATGGGGTGTGTTGGTTGATGGTTTCAACGAAGCTAGAAGTTGCTTGTGAGATGTGTCTTACTTGGTTTGCTTCTCCGTGGATTGTCACCTTGTCACGGTGGAGAAGCTTGTGTGGTCCTGAGATCCCGAGAGCAATGCTCCTGGTAGGGTCACCCATGGCGGTAAGGTCGAGGGTGAGGTCCCTGACAAAGAACAATCCAACCAAGACCTCAACGGTGGAATAGGCGGATGAATTTACTTCAAACTAACGGCTGTGAAGGCGGGTGAAGGCTGCAACAAATCCATCAGCTCCAATCGTCGTGGTTTCCATGCCACTGGAATCAATTGGTTGACTTGTGAAGTATCATGTGCTTCTTGGAGTGCAACATCAAGTACACGTTAGACAAATACACGTACAGGTGTCTTTGCTCTGTACGGAACGAAGACCATCATCTTTGACCTCGAGGGATAGCCACGACGATGACTTGGTTTGGTTGAGTGTGATGTTAGAAAGATGTTATCATCCTGAATCTGCAGTTCCTGCCCTGTGAGTGGTTAATGACACAGAACTGGCTTTATTTATAACCCTTTACCTGAGAATTTTTGAAGAGGAAATGCAGATTTAATTTCATACTGTACATTATTACTTCTAAAAATGAACTTTCAAATAATATTCCAGTGATTCCTCTTCCTCATATACTGATAATCCCTGTATTTCAATTTTGAAGATCTTCCAGATTCAGGACATAGGCTGGTTTTAGACCTCAAACATAATAGTTATATCTATATTACATCCTTCTAGTATTGATGCAAACAAACTGCTATAAAGATAGAGATGGTTTTTTTGTATATATTTTGAAGTGTTGGATCTCTCACTTGAAGAAGCAGAGGAAAGTATGTATATAGACCTATCTCTGTTTCTTTTCTAGAATTCTTGTTCATGTGGGGTTTGCTGTCTAGATGAACACCGCCTGACCTGTTTTTACAAAATGTTAAATGGTCAACTCAACATAGACTACCAATCCCACATCAAACCCAAACCTATTAGGAGCAGACGAGGGCACTCAACTCAATTTGAAATACTAACTACCAAGTCAGATGTGAACAGCAATTCATTTTCCCCCCGCGCAATTAAGGCATGGAATAATCTTAATCCTAACACAGTCACACAAGCAAACCCAATTAAATTTAAGGCAGCTTTTCTTCTTCAAAAATCTCCTTCTTAAGCCTACCCTCCGCCACCTCCAGTTTAAATTCCATGCGGAATATTTTGCAGGATCAAGAACCAAGAACCAAGAAAGACATTACCTGGAAACCAGAAACAGGGCTATTGGCTATATCACCATGTCACAAAGGTGCTCCTAAGGCACTGGGGCAGGCTTTGTGACATGGTGCTTCATGATTGGCTCAGCTTGGCTCCTTTGTGATGTCACCCGGAGACAGCTTTAAATTCCTGTTTGCACAATAACACCATTAAGCTGGGTGCCAACCGCCGTAAAACAACAAGAAGGAGAAGAACAGTGGTATTGAGTGGGAGGAAGTAGACTAGGTGCTGTCAATGTGAACAGCCTTAGTCAATATCAGTAGAAGTACAGGAAGGAAATTTTTTATTGAATTAGTTCAATCTACTTCCAAGTATTCTATTTTATTCCACTTTCAGATTTTGGAATTAATATTAATTACTTTTATATTAAAACTTTTGAGAAGAGGGTAGAGGTTGTGGAAGGTGGAAAGGCAGAAGACAAATCTCAGCTGACCAACTGGAGAAAGATCACTGGACTCACAAACTTCTTAGTGGACCAACATATTGAGGTTTGAAGACAAAATGTATCAGTGCACTTCAATAATATATTCGAACTCAATATGTAAGTTTGCTGATGACACAACAATTGTAGGCTGTATCTCGGGTAATGATGAGTTTGAGTACAGAGAGGAAATTAAGAACCTGGTGGCATGGTGCGAAGACGATAACTTATCCCTCAACGTCAGCAAGACGGAGGAATTGGTTGTTGACTTCAGAAGGAGTAGCGGACCGCACGACCCAATTTACATCGGTGGTGCGCAAGTGGAACAGGTCAAAAGCTTTAAGTTCCTCGGGGTCAATATCACAAATGATCTGACTTGGTCCAACCAAGCAGAGTTCACTGCCAAGAAGGCCTACCAGCGCCTTTACTTCTTGAGAAAACTCAAGAAATTTGGCCTGTCCCCTAAAACCCTCACTAATTTTTATAGATGCACTGTAGAAAGCATTCTTCTAGGGTGCATCACAACCTGGTATGGAAGTTGTCCTGTCCAAGACCAAAAGAAGCTGCAGAAGATCGTGAACACGGTGCAGCACATCACACAAACCAATCTTCCATCCTTGGACTCACTTTACACCACATGCTGTCGGAGCAGTGCTGCCAGGATAATCAAGGACACGACCCACCCAGCCAACACACTTTTTGTCCCTCTTCCCTCCAGGAAAAGGCTCAGGAGCTTGAAGACCCATATGGCCAGATTTGGGAATAGCTTCTTTCCAACTGTGATAAGACTGCTGAATGGATCCTGACCCGGATCTGGGCCGTACCCTCCAAATATCCGGACCTGCCTCTCGGGTTTTTTTGTACTACCTTACTTTCCATTTTTATATTTTCTATTTATGATTTATAATTTAAATTTTTAATATTTACTAATTTTTACTATTTTAAATATTTTTAATATTTAATATTTGTGATCTAGGGAGCGGGAAGTGCAGAATCAAATATCGCTGTGATGATTGTACGTTCTAGTATCATTTGTTTGCCGACAATAAACTATAAAGTATAAAGTAGTTACAAAGGTAAGGACATTTATTGAGATTATCATTAACATCAGGTCTTTTGTGAGATTGGGGTCTGTGTGTTCAACCGGGTACTGACTGACAAATGTCAAATACTTCATTTGTTGTGACACTAGCTTAAAGTGTGAAGTAAGCCCCTAACCTCTTCATAAATTCTGTATAGTGAAGTGCAGTAAGCCCCTAACCTCTCTCTGAATACCTGATACTTGCACATAAATTTATCTTATTTAGTTTGTATTCAATGCTGAAGCTGGGCTTGATTTGATATTGTCAGTGAAGCTGTATGATGATTTTAAGTCCAGTTGATTTGAGTGGGCCCTGATTTGGAAGAGATTTACATAGTATCCAGCATGTGCTGTTCCTCATTGTTCAGTGGTTGATGGGACTGAGAAGAGGAAGGGTTTCTCTGCCCCTAACCTGAGAAATGTTGAAGGCACCATACTTGTGCTGCACTTTCCAATTAATGTTCTGATGATCTCTCCTTTGGATACTACTGGTGATCCCTGCAGTTGCTGTTTTTGTATCCCGTCCTGTTTCAGGGTGTAGGCTAATTTCTGAGCACAAAGGTTGTCTTTCCTTGCCCTTTAAAGTTTTCTCAAAAAGTCCATGTCACTGATGGTATAAGAAGAAAGAAAGGTTGTCTGAATAAATAAGGAAATGGGGGAGACTTTTGGTTATGTCACACAAGAGGTGTGTATGTGAGGCAATAAAGAGTGGGAATCACAGTTAAAGGATGGAAATGAGAATTGATGTGTGATGTTTACTGGAATCTGTACCCGCTGTCCATTTTAACACAGGAGAGCATGGCAGGAACATGACTGACCAATACAGTCCATGGCCATGACCAGGAAGACTATGCACCAGGGTGGAAATTCCATATGACCACATAAATCCACAACTGGGAGAGTTGGTCTGAGTGGGTGGGGAATAGAATATGTGACATTAAAATTAATGACATAAATGTTTGCTATTGTGTGATTGATTTTGGTTCCTTTGTGACATTACCATAGTCCATGTTAGTAGAAATAAAAGAAAAAGAACAATTTAACATTAAAGTAGCAATTTTAATCCATTCCCAAATATTCCAACTGTTTTCTACGTAAATATTTTAGAATTTGTGATAGACACTTCTCTGTTCGAAGATTTTTAAAGAGACTAGTGGGTGTAGTGAATGTTTGATCAATTCATACATCCAACTTTGTTCAAAGTAAATGGGATGGAACAGTTTGCAAAGAGTGGGTAGGGGTGGTGGGGAGAAGAGGGGCTTTGCTGTGATTTAGAATGGATTGATATGCTGGGGTGAGAGGCTAACCAGACACTGATAGTTGCAATATATTCAATAAGATGTTCAGATAACTGTTTAGCATACTGATCGTTGACTGCTGCTCGTCACTGGATAGGTTTGGATTTTTGTGCATTATATTTAACTTCTGAGGTCTTTAAGTTGGCTCTGCCTGGAGCTCCAATTTCACCTCTATTCATTTCTTGCAGTTCTTTGCCTCTGGGTCTTTCTTAGCACCATCAAAGCAAGCCTTTGATGTACATTTCACACATGCTTTAAGTTCATGTTCAAGTTTGCTTATTATTCAACTATACATGAATACCCATGAATACAAATGAAACAGTGGTCCTTAGGGGCCAAGGTGCAACCATATACAGCACAAGGCACATATAGCACACATAAGATGGCAAGTAAACATACAGTCACACACAAAAGAAAATACATATAGCTAGCCCAAGTCCATGAGTGACATGTCCTGTAAATTGATGGTGCATGTGTGTTATTGACAAGAACAAGTAGTTCCCAGCAGTCCACAGATGAACATATAGAAACATAGAAACATAGAAAATAGGTGCAGGAGTAGGCCATTCGGCCTTTCGAGCCTGCACCGCCATTTATTATGATCATGGCTGATCATCCAACTCAGAACCCCGCCCCAGCATTCCCTCCATACCCCCTGACCCCCGTAGCCACAAGGGCCATATCTAACTCCCTCTTAAATATAGCCAATGAACTGGCCTCAACTGTTTCCTGTGGCAGAGAATTCCACAGATTCACCACTCCTTGTGTGAAGAAGTTTTTCCTAATTTCGGTCCTAAAAGGCTTCCCCTCTATCCTCAAACTGTGACCCCTCGTTCTGGACTTCCCCAACATCGGGAACAATCTTCCTGCATCTAGCCTGTCCAATCCCTTGAGGATTTCATACGTTTCAATCAGATCCCCCCTCAATCTTCTAAATTCCAACGAGTACAAGCCCAGTTCATCCAGTCTTTCTTCATATGAAAGCCCTGCCATCCCGGGAATCAATCTGGTGAACCTTCTTTGTACTCCCTCTATGGCAAGGATGTCTTTCCTGAGATTAGGGGACCAAAACTGCACACAATACTCCAGGTGTGGTCTCACCAAGGCCTTGTACAACTGCAGTAGTACCTCCCTGCTCCTGTACTCGAATCCTCTCGCTATAAATGCCAGCATACCATATGTGGAATACACAATAATGGTATGGTAAATCAGCAAAGGAAAGAAGCCAGAATCAGATTAACATAAACCAGTTCCGTTACGAAGGATATGGAAAGAAAAGGAAAAGATAAAAATGACGAAGTGTTTCTGCAGTCAGATTTTATTTAATTTATATATTTCCAGTTTAAATGAAACTTGACTGCAGGAGAAGGATGAGAAAAACAATAAATCCATTCAGGATAATTTAAGAGTAGGTAAATAATCAGAATAATGAGGAAGTCAAGCAGGGAATTAGGAAAATGGGGAATAAACAAACCCATGTTACTTCCACAATTAAGCAAACCAAGAAAGAACTCAGCAAAAGAGAAGATTGGAACTGAAAATAAATAAATACAACATGAGAAATTGAGAAAGAAGATTTGAAAGAGTAATATTGAGAAAGATGTTAAACACAAATTGAGAGCCATAGATTTAAGTAGGGGAATATAAAATGACAAATAACAAAAAGTTACAAAAAAATCAAGAAAAGGTGAAATTAGCTCATAAATAGACTTAAAATTGAGCAATAATAAGAAAGCAATTAGGAAGGATGTGCAGAAAGAACTGTGAACAGTGCAAGTGAGAGATAATAGGAAGAAAATTAGTTATCAAAGATAAGTAGAAAATTAGGGGATGATGGAAAAGGCTATGACTATAAGACTATAGAAATAACAAAATCAATATCTCATTATTTTCTTAACTTATTCCTGGGACTTGAGCATTGTTCACAAGGCCAGAATTAATTGCTAACCCCTAAATAGAAACATAGAGAACCTATAGCACAATACAGGCCCTTCGGCCCACAATGTACTTACTTTAGAAATTACCTAGGGTTACCCATTGGAACTAAGAAGGATGCAACTGATGGCAAACTACTGGGCTAACTTGCAGGGGCACAATGATTCTCACCCTACTAAAGGAGTGTTGCAGGAGCGCTGGGAAAATGGGAGGTTTCAGAGGGATACCTTTAGTCGGGTAGGGAATGATATTGCGAAAGAATGTGGAGTATTTGATCTGAGGATAAGTCCTTCAGTAGTTTATCCGGTTGTAGCTCCATGGAAGCTTGTATGGCCTGACATAGACTGGCATTTGTTAGAGGTAAAAAGGAAAGAAAGATATAAAACAGATTTGGTAAATGCATTTAACTGTCATGTGATGGAAAAGTATAATGACTATACTCACATTTATACGGATGGTGCGAAGGAACCTGAAACAGGAGTGACAGGGTTTGGGGTGGTAATACCAGCAAAAGAAATTGGAATCAGCAGAAGAACATCTAATAAGTTAGGGGTGTTTACAGTGGAGGTGCTGGCAGTGTTGGTTGCGTTGCAATGGGTGCAGAAAGCCAGACAAGCCAAAGCATTGATATGTTCAGATTCATCCTCAGTTCTAGCAAGTTTAAGGTCTTTTCACACAAACAGTCGGCAAGATGTACTTTATGAAGTCCTTCAGTTAGTTACAAGAATTGCAAATCAGGGAGGTCAGGTAAAATTTCTATGGGTTCCAGCACATGTAGGGGTGAAGGGGAATGAGAGGGTGGATGAGTTGGCAAAGAGGGTGTTAAAGAAAGAAAATGTGGAAATGCACATTAGTATCAGTCAAGCAGAGGTTAAGTGTGTAATCTGGGAAAAAGTCAACCAAATGTGGCAAGAAAGATGGGACAGGGAGGGGAAAGGGAGGCATTTATATCAAATACAAAAGAGTGTTGCAGTTACTAGGGTAGGTAATGGAAACAGAAGAGAGGAAATTGTGTGGACTAGGTTAAGGCTGGGGCATTGTGCATTAAACAAAACATTGAAAATGATAGGGAAACACCAGACAGGACTGTGTGAGGAATGTCAGGAAGAGGAGTCAGTAGAACATGTAGTTTTGTGTTGCAGGAAGTATGGGATACAGAGAGAGATGATGAGAAATAAATTAAGAGAGTTGGGGATGCAGGAATTCACATTAAAAGGGTTGCTGGGCATGGGTGAGGAGCACAAGTCTGGGTATTTTTAGCGTTTTTAAGGGGTACAGGGGTTTTTTATAGAACATGACGAATAAACAGGAATAGGATACTAGGATGGTCAAAGATGGGAGGGTGAAGTGTAGGGGTGTGTGTGTGTGTGTGTGTGTGAAAGAGAGAGAGAGATTGGGTGAAGGGATTTAGAATGTATGTCTAGTGCACATTCTGGAGCAGAGGGTGGCGGTAATGCACCATTAAGCTGGATGCCAACCGCCGTAAAACAAGATACAGACAGAGAGGGTTACCCATAGCCCTCTATTTTTCTAAGCTCCATGTACCTATCCAGAAGTCTCTTAGAAGACCTTATTGTATCTGCCTCCAGCACTGTCACTGGCAGCCCATTCTACGCACTCACAACTCGCTGCATAAAAAAACTTAACCCTTGACATCCCCTCTGTACCTACTTCTAAGCACCTTAAAACTGTGTTCTCTTGTGTTAGCCATTTCAGCCCTGGGAAAAAGCCTCTGACTCTCCACATGATAAATGCTTGTGAGAAGATGATGGTGAGCAAAGTTCACCAGTTCAGGAATGTTTGTCATGGAGCAGCTGAAATTCAGTGCAAACCCCAACATGTCAGAATCGTCCAAGTGCTGTTGGGCTAATACTGAGATCAACAATGGTTCTGATGATCCTGAGTATGATTTTTGCTACTCCATATCCATGAGTATTTACATCTTAAGAATTAATACACTGGATCTAGTTAGATGATGATAAACCTTCAATAATTTTCACCATTGTTTTATTACATGTTGGTTAGGAAATGCTGTAGCGGTGTGCTACACACAGCGCTAAAATAACCACACGTAGTCGGTGAGTTAGAGTTGCGATGAAAGAGGTTTATTCAAACTTCGCGGCTTGCTTTAAAGTCTTTCTGTTCCCGCCCTCTCTGGGCGGGACTGCTGTGGGGAATGCATATTCCCAGACCCTTTCTGCGCGTGAGATTTTCCCCCTGCTGGTGAAGATGGCCTGGCACCGGCCTCTCTGCCTGCACACGCTGTTGTGAGCCGGTTCGTGTGTGCTAGAAAGTGGGTCGCCACATAACCCCCCCCCACCGCCCAGAACCGGCGATACCTCCCCTGGATCGGCCTCTATTTGGGAGGTCTGCCCCTGCGCCGCGGTGCCTGAGCCTGGACCGGTTGCGCCAAGTCCACATGGGCCGGTTTGAGTCGGTCCACCGTGAAAACCTCCTCTCTCCCCCCAATGTCCAGCACGAACGTGGACCCGTTGTTCCTGATCACCTTAAACGGCCCCACGTAGGGCCGCTGTAGCGGTGCCCGGTGTCCGCCCCGTCGTACAAAAAGAAACTTACAGTTCTGCAGGTCTTTGGGTCGCAGGTCGGGCACTGTCCAGGACTGCTGTGGGTTCTTCCTCTTGCCCCCTTGGGGCTGGTATGAACTCTCCTGGGACTACCAGGGGTGCGCCGTACACCAACTCAGCCGACGAGGTGTGCAGATCCTCTTTGGGCGCCGTGCGGATTCCGAGCAGGACCCAGGGAAGCTCGTCCACCCAGTTAGGCCCCTCCAGACGGGCCATGAGAGCCGACTTCAGGTGACGGTGGAAACGTTCCACTAGTCCGTTCGACTGTGGGTGGCAGACAGTTGTCTGGTGTAGCTGAGATCCTAATAGGCTGGCCATAGCTGACCACAGGCTGGAGGTGAACTGGGCGCCCCTGTCGGAGGTAATGTGGGCCGGTACCCCGAAGCGGGCTACCCACGTTGCGATCAGTGCTCGGGCGCAGGATTCGGAGGAGGTGTCGGTGAGCGGGACCGCCTCTGGCCATCTGGTGAACCAGTCTACGATAGTTAGGAGGTACCGCGCTCCTCGTGACACTAGCAGGGACCCCACGATATCCACATGGATGTGGTCGAACCTCCGGCGGGTGGGTTTGAACTGCTGCGGCGGAGCCTTGGTGTGCCGCTGCACCTTGGCCGTTTGGCACTGCATGCACGTTTTGGCCCATTCACTGACCTGTTTGCCAAGTCCATGCCACAGGAAAATGTTGGCGACCAGCCGGATGGTTGTCCTGATGGAGGGGTGCGCTAAGTTGTGAATGGATTCGAAAACCCGCCGGTGCCAGGCTGCTGGGACGACGGGGCAGGGTTGGCCAGTAGCGACGTTACACAGTAGGGTCCTCTCACCTGGGCCTACGGGGAGGTCTTGAAGCTGTAAACCGGAGACCACAGTCCTGTAACTGGGGATCTCAGTGTCTGCCTGCTGTGCCTCTGCCAGCGCTGCACAGTCCACCTCCTGGGACAGGGCCTGTATGGTAGGTCTGGATAGTGCGTCCGCCATGACGTTGTCCTTTCCCGAGACATGCCGGATGTCCGTCGTGTACTCGGAGATGTAGGACAGATTTCACTGCTGGCGGGACGACCAGGGGTGTCGGACACCTTCGTGAACGCAAAGGAAAGTGGTTTGTGGTCTGTGAACGCGGTGAAGGGCCTCCCTTCTAAGAAGTACCTGAAATGCTGGATTGCCAGGTATAGTGCCAATAGCTCCCGGTCGAAAGCACTGTATTTGAGTTCAGGTGGTCATAGGTGTTCGCTGAAGAACGCCAGGGGTTGCCAGCGACCCTCGATGAGTTGTTCCAGCACTCCACCGACTGCTGTGTTGGATGCGTCCACCGTGAGGGCAGTAGAAACGTCCGTTCTGGAGTGCACTAGCATCGCGGCATTTGCCAAGACTTCTTTGGTTTTAACGAAAGCGGTTGCGGCCTCTTCGTCCCAGGTAATGTCCTTGCCCTTACCTGACATCAGAGTGAACAGGGGGTGCATGGTTCGGGCTGCCAAGGGGAGGAAATGGTGGTAGAAATTCACCATACCCACGAATTCCTGCAGGCCTTTGATTGTGTTGGGTCGGGGGAAGTTGCGGACCGCGTCTACCTTGGCGGGCAGCGGGGTTGCCCCGTCTTTAGTAATCCTGTGGCCCAGGAAGTCAATGGTGTCGAGTCCGAACTGGCATTTGGCTGGGTTGATTGTAAGGCTGAATTCGCTCAGGCGGGAGTAGAGCTGGCGGAGGTGGGACAGATGCTCCTGCCGACTACTGCTGGCCATGAGGATGTCGTCCAAATAGATGAACGCAAAGTCCAGGTCGCGTCCCACCGTGTCCATTAGCCGCTGGAACGTCTGTGCGGTATTCTTTAGACCAAGTGGCATTCGGAGGAATTCAAAAAGTCCGAACGGGGTGATAAGTGCTGTTTTGGGGTTGTCGTCCGGATGTACAGGGATTTAATGGTATCCCCGGACGAGGTCTACCTTGGAAAAGATCCTTGCGCCGTGTAGGTTTGCTGCGAAGTCTTGAATGTGCGGCACAGGGTAGCGGTCTGGCGCTGTAGCCTTGTTCAGTCTGCGGTAGTCACCGCATGGTCTCCAGCCCCCTGTTGCTTTGGGCACCATGTGCAGTGGGGAGGCCCATGGGCTGTCGGACCGTCGTATGATCCCCAATTCCTCCATCTTCTTGAACTCCTCCTTCGCCAGTCGGAGCTTGTCCGGGGGAGGCCTTCAAGCACGGGTGTGGAGGGGTGGTCCCTGGGTTGGGATGTGGTGCTGTACTCCGTGTCTGGGCATGGCTGCCGTGAACTGCGGTGTCAGTACTGATGGGAAATCCGCCAGGACCCTGGTGAATTCATCGTCGGACAGCGTAATGGAGTCCAGGTGTGAGGCTGGCAACTGTGCTTCACCCAGGGAGAACGTTTGAAAAGTCTTGGCGTGGACTAATCGCTTCCCTTGCAGGTCGACCAGCAGGCTGTGGGCTCGTAGAAAATCCATCCCCAGGAGTGGTTGGGCCACAGCGGCCAGTGTGAAGTCCTGCGTGAACTGGCTGGAGCTGAACTGTAGCCACACCGTGCGGGTGCCGTAGGTTCGTATTGTGCTGCCATTTGCGGCCCTCAGGGTGGGTCCCAGTTCTCTGTTGCGGGTGTTGTAACTCGTTGGAGGTAAGACGCTGATCTCCGCTCCGGTGTCGACCAAAAAGCGGCGTCCCGACTGCTTGTCCCAGACGTACAGGAGGCTGTCCTGATGGCCAGCCGCTGTAGCCATCAGCGACGGCTGGGCCTTGGCGTTTCCCGGGAATTTGCAGGGTGGTCTGCAGTGGTGGGCCTCTGTGCCCCACCGCTGGTGAAAGAAACACCATTGTTCGTTTGGCTCCTCACTCCCGTCGCCGGGTTTTGTAGGCTGTGCTGCCGGGCCTGGTCTGGTCTGCCGTTGGGCACGCGGCTTGGTGATCTGTGCGACGGACGCCCCTCTCTCCTTCTTGGCATTCCACAGCACATCTGCCTGGGCCGCCACCTCCCAGGGGTCGCTGAAATCTGAGTCGGACAGCAGCAGGCATATGTCCTCGGGCAGTTGCTCTAGGAACGCCTGCTCAAACATGAAGCAGGGTTTGTGTCCTTCAGCCAGGGCCAGCATCTCGTTCATTAATGCTGACGGCGGCCTGTCTCCCAAACCATCCAGGAGCATTAAGCGGCGTGCTCGTTCGCGCCGTGAGAGTCCAAAAGTCCTTATGAGCAGGGCTTTGAATGTTGTGTATTTGCCGTCCTCCGGGGGCGACTGTATAAACTCCTCAACTTGTGCAGCTGTCTCCTGGTCGAGGGAGCTCAGCACATAGTAGTAGCGAGTGGACTCCGAGGTTATCTGCCGAATGTGGAATTGAGCTTCTGCTTGTTCGAACCACAGATGGGGTCGCAGCAGCCAAAAGCTTGGCAGTTTTAACGAAACTGCGTGAACAGATGCGGTGTTGGTCATCTCTGGCCCAAATATCATTTGGGCCGTCGGGGTCACCAATTGTAGCGGTGTGCTACACACAGTGCTAAAATAACCACATGTAGTCAGTAAGTTAGAGTTGCGATGAAAGAGGTTTATTCAAACTTTGCAGCCTGCTTTAAAGCCTTCCCGTTCCTGCCCTCCATGGGGGGGACTGCTGTGGGGAATGCATACTCTCAGACCCTTTCCGCACGCGGGATTTTCCCCCTGCTCGTGAAGATGGCCTGGCGCCCTTTTTGGCAACGGCCTCTCTGCCTGCGCGCGCTGTTTCGTGAGCCGGTTCGTGTGTGCTAGAGAGTGGGTCACCACAATACATTATTTTGCATGCTTGCAATGGTACTATGTATTCGAACATTTTCATTGCAAATTACATTCAAACCTAAGAGTTTCCATAGTGTTAGATCTTTACATATCTAATTCCTATACCCAATGATATCATGGTGGATTTTCCAATCATTTTATTGACAATGGAAATTGAAAGGCACTGTTTTCTTTTACACCTGTGAAGCTGCAACTTCAAAATTATGGTTAACCATAGGCAGCATGTTACAGACTTGCATTACGTACTGGATATTGGAGTTGTGGAGTATAATCATCATGACACATTTCAGCCAGGCCAGAAGGATGTGATTGGTGGAGTACCCCAGGGATCAGTTCTTGGTCCTCCATTGTTTACTATCTCCACTAATGATGGAAGGAACAAATCGGAGGAAGTTAATCAGACTGCAAGGTTTCCAAGTTTGCTAATGATACAAAAATATGTTCAAGGGCATGTTGTGATGAGGGTGTTAATCATTCTGCAATGGATGTACATTCAGTGGCCACTTCATTCGTTACACCTGCTTTTTAATGCACTCTAATCAGCCAGTCATGTGACAGCAATTCAATGCATGAGCATGCAGACATGGTTAAGAGCTTCATTTTTTTTTGTTCAGAGTAGCCATCAAAATGGGAAAGAATTGAGATCTAAACAATTTTGTCTGTGAAATGATTCTTGGTGCCAGACGGAGTGGTTTGAGTATCTCATAATCTACTGATCTCCTGGAATTTTCACACATGACAGCCTCTAGAGTTTACAGAGAAAGGTGTGAAAATTAAAAAAAAAACACCCAGTGAGTGGAAATTCTCTGGGTGAAAACACCTTATTAATGAGAGAGATTAGGAGCCAATGGCCAGACCAGTTTAAACTGACAGGAAGGTGATAGTAACTCAAATAATGATGTATTACAACAGTGGTCCGAAGAGCATCTCTCAACACACTTCATGTCAAACGTTGAAGTGAATGGACTACAACAGCAGAAGACCATGAACATACACTCAGTGGCCACTTTATTCAGTATAGAGTAGGTAAACTCCATTTGCCCGTTTTAATCTCGGGAAGTGTGAGGTTATGCACTTTGATAAAAGAAATCATAAGATGGTTTGTTATCTAAATTGGTGACAGACTGCAAAAAATTAAAGGAATTTAGGTGTTCTAGTGTGTGAATCATACATTTATGATTCATGCACATTACATTTAGCCTTTGTTGTGAGACCACGCCTGGTTTTTAACCCCTTATCTACCTGTGAGCAAGCAAATCTCAATGTTGTATAATGTATCCATTCTTTGATCATAAGTGTACTTGAATCTTGAAAAAGGATACAGTAGCATTGGAGGTAGTATGATGGAAATACAGCGTGCTAATTCTTGAGATAAGTGAGCTTTCCTGTCAAGATACTTTGTCTCTGTATTCCTTGGAATTTAGGAAAATGAAAGGTGTCCTTATTCAACTGTATAAAATAGATAGGTGGATATTGGATGTTTCATTGGTGGAAAGGTCATGAACGAGGAGACCTGATTACAAATGCAATATGAGAGGCTTAATATTGAAAACAGTAGGTATTTGTGGAGATTTAAGAAATCAGTACAGTGGGGGATTAAGTGTTAGTACAGGTTAGGATGACAGTTAAAGTGATTTATCAGCAGATCCACTCATTACAAATATCATCATCTGCTCCTTCACATCTCAATTCTAAGACCTGCACAGACCTTTCTTTGTAACTATAGCACTATATACTGCATTTTTGTAATTCTTTTAACCTCAAAGTACTTGTGTATGGAATGATCTGCCTAGATGCCAGACAAAGAGAAAGCTTTTACTGTATCTTGGTACATGTAACAATAATAAACCAATTCCAACTCCAAGTAACACTTCTATTCAGTTTTGCATAATAAATAAAATTTAGAAGTTACTTTATCTTCAGAATTTAGTTTTGTGTAGAAGAAAATCATATTAACATGTTAATAACATTCTATCTTTTTCTATATGCTTGATGGGAGATGGTAGAATGAAACTTGCATAACTTACCTTGATATTTTGGCTGGGACAAGGTCGAAGATTTATGCCCTGCACGTTTTGAGTATACTGATTAATATCTAGATGTATATGATTAGATTATTGTGAATTAACCCTGAGTGATAGATTCTGAGATATGATAAGAAAATCATAGTGAATGCTAGCATAGTAACATCTTTACCTGAACCTTTGAAATTCAGGAAAACAGGTGACATGTGAACAGCATCAGAAACTGGTCCATGATTTGCCATTATCTCCATTACCTTCGATTCAGTCATCCATTTCAATTTCTCGTGACCAATAATTTTGTCAACAGGATGTGAACTATCAAATTTACAACAGCTTTACTGCAAATTGGATGGAAAAATTCTTTTTGTTTAAAAAATCATGCTGATTCTCAGAATCTTTTTAGTACAAATTGAAAAGAAATGAACACTCCTGATTGTGTTGTACAAAAGTGCTGAAATTGCTCCATACATCATCTTGATCTGTCAACATTAGTTATTCTGAATAGGAGGATCTGCAAGAATACTAAATTGACATCAGAATCCTTGGAATACAGAGGGAAATGACCACTAAGTTCCCGTGCTTCATCAGTACAAAGCTTGTGTATACCCACCAGCAATAAAGCTTTTTTTGACTCAAGGTCAAAAATTGAAATCTGGATAAAGACCATAAATGGGAAACAACGTTCTAGTTGGGTGCTTAAATATGGCACAGCATACTTGCATCCAAGCATGTCTAGAAATCAAATATAGTAAAATCACCAATATGGAGAACAGAATTTTGCCTCTGAAGACTGAACTCGTCTTTCATGGGTCTTTGCATCCATTGGGTGTAGCTAACACTCTTTATCCCTCTAGTCATTTTATTGGCTGTTGAAACCTATAAAATGCTCACTGCCCATTTGAGTTAGTCAGTTTGGAAATTGACACAATGATTATTATGACCATGAAAAGAGCATCGTAGAACCCAAGAGAAAATGTGACTTCAACACAAAATTGATCATTGGAGAAGATCTATTGGAGAAATAAATTGACAAATCTGATACACATAATACTGTAATAAAATTGCTGACACCCCTGATATGGTTTCACCATGTAATTTGTTTAACATTATTCAGAGACAATGAGTTCCTGAACACTACTGAAGAAAAGATAAATAGACACAAAATTTTAAGCCTGAATAGCTTCCCAGATTTATAATAGCCAACCACGGTAGTCTGCATGGAATAGAATCATTCACTAAAGATACCTTTCCCTCAAATTAATATGAATTATCTATTTGAATTCCAATATCATGAATGTAATTGGATGCTTTGTCCATCTATCCTCCATTTCATCCTTGTGACTTGAGGTTTTCTGCACAGTCTATAAGATTTTGCTCACTGAGTATGGTAAATTCTTTTGTTTTCCTGAACAGTTGTGTTTCCACAGTTGCAACTGCAGCAAAGGCCCAGCAAGCAGCCTACCGGCCCTGATTATAAAACAGAGACATCGAACACAGCAACAAAAACAATTTCTTTGGAATTTTTATCACTTTAACCACAACATTTACATTCATATTTAATTATTCTGCATCAAAGTTCCAGAAGTCGGTTCTGCAGTTTCTGCCAACCACTAAATTCTAAGCTGCTCCATTTACTGCATGTCAATAACATACTCTAAGTCTTGCAAATACTGCGCACTTCTGATCAATATCATGTTTTGTTTTACTTTGCATCAGTTTTGACTACATCAGTATTATGAAAAAGATGCATTCCTGTGGGATAGCTTGGCAGGTTTTGCATTTATTGAGTATTTCTATTCCAAGGAATTCCCTACAATAGAATGGTTAATCTATGAAACCATGAAGATTTACTATAATGCATAGTTTGGATCATAATTCAAGCAACTGATCAATATATAAAAGTTGTGCAGGAACATCCGAATGCATTTGTTAACTATTCATTTCTCACTGACTCTGTGTCACACCATAATGATGTGCTGAATTGGTCATCAGGAATAATGTATAATGTAGAGATAATTTGTAGAGCGGGTTATGCGCATTTGTTGGAGGACAAGGTGAGGGGAGTTGGAAGGGTGATAAAGTGAGTCAGTATCTCAGTGTGACTTCTAGCAGATAACAGGATTAAATTCATCTCAATTTAAACAAGCAGAAAGTGACTTTACAATATCAGTTCTGACTTTTACATACAAAGGAATTTTTTAAAATTCAGATGTCGGAAATCCGAAACAAAAAGGAGCACAGAGCAAACTACTTTTAAAACCCTAAACCATCAGTTGTTTTAACATTAAAACACCCAGCATTTAGCTTTTCCTTTACACATCGTGACTAAAGCTATTGGAAATCTAAAGTACTGAGGAGCTATTCAGGGATTTGTGCTGAAATGATACAGAAATCCTTCCTATTCAACAATGAAAATTGCATCCAAGATGAATGTGCCAGCTTAGCACAGACTAGTTTTGTTAGGTATCTGTGGATAAAACTAGAGAGCATAGGTCTAGGGTAGGGGTTAGACCAGATCTGGGGGGGTGGGGAGGGACATTGTTCACTCAGAGTGCTGAATACATGGAATGGTTTTAATATAAAAGTTGGGGAATCAGAATAGTGCACAACATTTAAGACTATTTTTTAGCTATTAAAGACTACCGGGAAAATGCTGAGAAATGTGATTGGTATGGCTGAGTGCACTTTAGCTTGCATGGATATGTTGGGCCGAATGGCTGTTTCCATACTGCATGACTCTGACCCTTCAAGCATATTTAACAATTCACATATTGAGTCAGCAGAAAGTAAAAGGCATCCGGTCTTTTATCTTAGAAACAAAGCCTGAAGTGTGCCAATCCTTCGAGTGTGGAATGGAATTTCACTCCTCCTGTAGGCTAGCATTGCAGAAAATTTGCACCTTTAGTTTTGGCAAACAGCAGGAATTCTGCAGATGCTGGAAATTCAAGCAACACACATCAAAGTTGCTGGTGAACGCAGCAGGCCAGGCAGCATCTGTAGGAAGAGGTGCAGTCGACGTTTCAGGCCGAGACCCTTCGTCAGGACTAACTGAAGGAAGAGTGACCTGACGAAGGGTCTCGGCCTGAAACGTCGACTGCACCTCTTCCTACAGATGCTGCCTGGCCTGCTGCGTTCACCAGCAACTTTGATGTGTGTTGTTTAGTTTTGGCAATTGGTTTGCAGTATTCAGACCAAAAAATTGCATAGTGTTCTGAAATTGCTTGGCCTGTTGAAGGAAAGGTGACACCCAAGTAGAGGCAAATATGTTGAAAGCACCAAGCAAATGGATTTCATTTTTCATAATACAGCTTGTACAATTTTAAGTGCTGAGGCTCAGAACCTAAGCCATGGACAAAACTATGACCCTGCCTGAGAGCTGATACAGACTAGTTTACAAAGCCAATCTAGAATTATTTTCCATTATTTCCAGTTTTTAACCCAAGGAATCTCTCATTTCTCGGTACTGCAAACTGATCTTTGCACAGGTTGTGAGGATTACTGAGAAGGTGGCAAATGAATACAGTGATGAGGGATACCAGCTGTATGATTGGACTAGAGAAAGCAAGGTAGAGGTGGACCATACAATAACCAGTTTAGACAGGTAAATAGGGTGAAATGTTTTGCATAAAAGTGAACATGCATTTATTTTTTATGCAGAAGTAGTAAACTATTTGTGGAAACAGATACAGTCTTGAGAGACACTAGTTTATGCAGGGATGTGGATCCAATAGCAATGGCGTGAGATGGGTGGGGTCCTCTAACCAGAGTCGGTATAGATTTATTGTGCCAAACTGTCTCGTTCAATGCCATAACAGTCTGTGATATTTATGCTCAAAGGCCAGTTTTGAGTATCATTTTCCTTTTTGTCTTGGCACTTGTTTTCCATCTTTATTACTTAAATGTTTTTTGAAGCTAGATTTGATGTGAATTTGAATGTTTTGGGAAGATGCAGCTGTTTATTCTCTGTTCTGGCACAAGTAAAGGCATTTCAAAATGTTCTTGGTCATGGAAACACAGAATTCCACAGTGGAGATGGAGGTTGCTCTGCCCATTGTAGCTCTGCTAGCACCAGCACTGAGGACCAAGAAGGCGTGGAGCAGCAAGGCACAGGGTGCTTACAGAATTGCTTCAAGTCAGTAGACTGGCCTGTATTCAGGGATTCATCTTTGAATCTGCATGAGTATGCCGCAGTTGACTTCATTAAAACCGGTGTGGATGAGTGTGTGCCTACGAAAACTTGCTGTACATTCCCAAAGCAAAAGCCATGGATGAACCTGGAGGTTCATAGTCTGCAGAGGGCTAGATCTGTGCCATTTAAGTCTGGTGACCTAGGACTGCACAAGAAAACCAGATATGGCTTATGGAGGGCTATTTCAAGAGCTAAGAAACAATCGCAAGAGAGTTTGGAGGCAGCGTTGGATGCATGCCATCTTTGTCAGGGTTTGCAGAACATTACTTACTACGGAAAAAAACCCGATAGCACGAATGGCAGCGATGCTTCACTACCGGATGAGCTCAATGTCTTTTATGGTCGCTTTGAAAGGGAGAATAAAACCACAGCTATGCGGATCCCTGTAGCGTCTAATGACCCAGTGATCTCTGTCTTGGAGGCTGACATCAGGCTGTCTTTCAGGAGCGTGAATCCTCGCAAGGTGGCAGGCTCCAATGGAGTGCCTGGTAGGGCTCTGAGAAGCTGTGCCAACCAACTTGCAGAGGTGTTCAAAGACACTTTCAATCTCTCATTGCTATGGTCAGAGGTTCGCACCCTGCTTCAAAAGGTCAACAATTAGTGCCCAAGAAGAGCAGCGAGAACTGCCTTAATGGCTATCATCCAGTGACACTCACATCTACAATGTTGAAATGCTTTGAGAGGTGGTCATGGCTAGAAATAATACTTGTCTTAGTAAGGACCTAGACCCACTGCAATTTGCCTATCGCCACAATGTGTCTATGGCAGATATGATCTGAATGGTTCCCCACATGGCCTTGGATCACCTGGACAATACAAGTACCTATGTCAGGATGCTGTTTATTGACTATAGCTCAGCAGTTAACACTATCATTCCTGCAGTCCTGATCAAAAAGCTGCAGAACCTGGGCCTCTGTACCTCCCCCTGCAACTGGATTCTTGACCTCCTAACCGGAAGACCACAATCACTGCGAATCCGAAATAACATCTCCACCTCATTGACAATCAACACTGGTGCACCACAGGGATGTGTGCTCAGCAACTTCCTCTGCTCTCTCTACAGACATAATTGTGTGGTTAGGCATAGCGCAAATACCATCTGTCATTTGCTGATGGTGCAGCCATTGTTGGCAGAGTCTCAGATGGTGGCAAGAACGCGTATAGGAGCAAGGTATACCAGCTAGTTGAGTGGTGTCATAGGACTCTCAAAGCTGCTACGCAGGTTGACTCTGTGGTTAAGAAAGCATATGGTACATTGGCCTTCATCAATCGTGGGATTGAGTTTAAGAGCTGAGGGGTAATGTTGCAGCTAAAGAGGACCCTGGTCAGACCTCACTTGGAGTACTGTGCTCAATTCTGGTCACCTCACTACAGGAAGGACATGGAAACCATGGAAAGGGTGCAGAGGATATTTACAAGGATGTTGCCTGGGTTGTGAACTTGGCCTTTTCTCCTTGGAGCGACGGAGGATGAGAGGTGACCTGATAGAGGTGTATAAGATAATGAGAGGCATCGACAGTGTGGATAGTCAGAGGCTTTTTCCCAGGGCTGAAATGGCTAGCACGAGAGGGCATAGTTTTAAGGTGCTTGGAAGTAGGTACAGAGGATATGTCAGGGTGAGTTTCTTACGCAGAGAGTGGTGAGTGCGTGGAATGGGCTGCCACCGGCAGTGGTGGAGGCAGATACGATAGGGTCCCTTAAGAGACTCCTGGATAGGTACACGGAGCTTAGAAAAATAGAGGGCTATGGTTAAGCCTAGGTAATTTCTAAGGTAAGGACATGTTTGGCACGGCTTTGTGGGCTGAAGGGCCTGTATTGTGCTGCAGGTTTTCTATGTTTCTAACAAGCTTTCACTCAAAATCAGTAAAACCAAAAAGCTAATATGGACTTCAGAAAGAGTAAGACGAGAGAACACAAACCAATCCTCATAAGGGATCATTAGTGAAGGGAGTGAGAAATTTTGAGTTCCTGGGTGTCAATATCTCTGAGGACCTAATCTGGTCCCAGTATATTGATGCAGTTATAAAGATAGCATCTATATTTCACTCAGAATTTGAGGAGATTTCATTTGTCACCAAAAACAATTGAAAACTTCTACAGATGTACCATGGAGAGCATTCTGACTGACTCCATCACCCTCTGGTGTGGGGTTGCAACTGCACAAGATTGAAGTTGCAGAAATTTGTAAAATTAGTCAGCTTCAGCATGGGTACGAGACTCCATAGTAACCAAGGCATCTTCAAGGAGCGGTGCCTCAGGAAGGTAGCACCATCATTAAGGACCCCACCACCCAGCACTTGCCCTCTTCTCATAATTACCAGCAGGAAAGAGGTGCAGAAGCCTGAAGGCACACACTGTGATTCAGGAACAGCTTTTGTCCCTCTGCCATCCAATTCCTAAATGGGCACTGAACCCATGAACACTACCTCATTACTTTTTATTTCTGTTTTTACACTTCTTACTTAACTATTGAATACACATATACTTAATGCAATTCGGTTTTTCCATAGTTATCAAGTATTGCATTGTACTGCTGCTGCAAAGGGAACACATTTCATGACAAATGTTAGTGATATTACAATTGATTCTAATTCTTTGAAAGGGCTACGCAGTTAACACTTTTCTCAAATATTTCCCTGTATCTCAGCAACATTTTTCTTTGTATATTCAGCTACATTTTGAAAAATAGTATTGAATTGATGACATTATCCTTTTTTTCAATGCATTCCACATCAAAATATCTTGCCATATAAAATAAAATCAACCACATTCCCAATTGGATCCTTTAAGATGTTGTTGTGAACACTATGGTTGGCGACAAATTGTGAATCAAGGGTGATGGAAGGGTGATTAAGTCAGTCAAGCTCACATCTAGTGGGCCGTTTAGCAACTACAGGATTAGATTTATCTGAACACAGGCAAACAAATGATGGACTTTTTGCATCTGTTAGATTTTTACCTACAGTGAAATTTAAATAAAAAAACCCTGTGTATGTTGGAAATCTGAGAACAAAAGCAGAAGAGAACACAGGAATTATAGAAACCTGAAAAATTAACTGTTAATCCATCCACAGCTGATGCCTGATCTGCCATGTGTTTCCAGCATTTTGTTTTTATGATGCATGTCACAACTAAAACAATTTGAGAGTCCAATGTACTGGGAGGGGGGCTGTTTTTTAGATTTATTTTAGATTATGAAGACACGTAGTCCTCTTTTATTGTCATTTAGTAATGCATGCATTAAGAAATGATGCAATATTTCCTCTGGTGTGATATCACAAAACACTGGACAGACCAAGACTGAAAAAAACTGACAAAACCACATAATTATAACATATAGTTACAACAGTGCAACAATACCATAACTTGATGAAGAAGTCCATGAGCACAGTAAAGTTCAAAGTCTCTCAAATGTCCCACATCTCACGCAGACGGAGAGAAGGAAGAAAAACTCTCCCTGCCATACCCGACCACGGTCCGACTCTGAATCATCCGAAAACTTCGAGCTCTGATCAGCTCTCCAACACCGAGTACTGAGCGCCATCTCTGTCCGAACGATTCGACTTCCTTCTCGGTCACCACCAGCAGGCAAAGCCAGGGATTTTGAGGCCTTCCCTCCGAAAGATTCCCGACCGCACAGTAACAACAGCAGCGAACGAGTGTTTCAGAAATTTTTCCAGACGTTCCTCTGTGCTTTCACATCCATCTTCATCAAATCAGAATTGTCCACGGCCCCTATTTAACAGATATGATATCATTTTTCACCGGAGGGCTGCGCACGCACAGCGCGCTGCTTCTCTTCTCCTCCTGCCTTGAGTCTTATGTAGAGCACAATACAGATGATACTATACAAACGATAGTAGAATGTGCAAGCAGTTTAGGGAAGATTAGTATTATTATTGGGTGTTTGTGGATAAAATTAAAGAATATAGATTTAGGGTAAGGGGTCACAGGGAATTTTAGTGGGAAATTTTTCAGCCAGAAAACGACGAACACTTGTGATGGAAGCACTTCCTGTAAGAGTGGAGGACTCAGAACCACGGGCAAAATTTGAAATGTATGTAAAGAATATGAAATTGATTCTTTGGGCTGTTAAGGACTGCAGAACAAAAGCTAGAAGATGGGATTAGTATGGCTGGTTACCCATTGGTTGTGTGGACATGGTGGACTGAGTGACCTTTTCTCCAGGTGCCTGACTCCATGATTCCATGACTATTATTCTCTATGACTCTTCGGGCATATTTGCTACTTCACACATTGAAAGAAATGAGATAGTAAGAAGTAAGAGTCACCTGGTCTTTCATCTTGGGGCGGGGGGGTGCGGGGGGAAGCCCAAATCATGAGAATCCTTCATTGGCAAAATGGTATTGAACTCATGCAGGTCAGAGTTTGAGAAAGACAGCTCTTGCTTTGGGAATTGATTCTCCAACCCCTGACCAAAGATTTGCTCGATGTTCTGAAATGACTTTTCCTGCTGAGGGAGAGATGATGCAGTGTTAATCATAGCTTACGTCCATAAAGTAGAAACAGAAATCTCTAGATGATAGTTGGAAATGGTAAACGATTGAAGAAGAATGAAATGATCGTTTGATAGAGATGTAACAGACCAGGGCTATTTTAGACAGTCAATAGGGCAAATCCATTTGAATAGAAGCATAGTTTGTGGATCAGGTAACATGGGTATAAAATTTTGGACTGAAAATTTTGTGACAAGTATATTTTTTATGCTGATTGGACTTGCTGTCTGTGGAAGAATTGGAAGCAGAATCAATCGCGTTCTTCAGGAGGTCATTGACAACTTTGGAAATGTTGGAAATGTGAGAAGAGAGGCACTTGAGTCACCTGGTCATTAGAAACTACAGGACAAAAGCTGGAAGATGGGATTGGATTGTCTGGGTGCCTGTTGCTTTGTGTGGACATGGTGGGCTGAATTTTTTTTTTCCAAGCTGCATGACCCTATGATTCTCTGAACATATTAGACAGTTCAAGCTTTGAGAGAGATGAAATTTGAAGAATGAATTGAGACAGTGGAAAGTAAGAGGCACCTGGTCTTTCATCCCAGAGGAATTGTCCAAATTGTGTGAATCCTTCATCTGTAGAATGGCGTTGAATTCTTGTGCGACAGATTCAGAGAAAAAAATGCTCCTCTTGCTTTGATAATTCTTTTTTTGCCAAACTTTGACCAAAGAATTGCTCAGTGTTTTGAAATTTATTTTCCTGCTGAGGGAAAAGTGATGCATCATTAATTATTCCTTACATCCATAAAGTACAAGTAAATATTTCTAAAATACTAACCAAATGGACCTCATGCCTAGTGACAGAGCTACCTCGGTTTAACGTTGTTGATTTTGACAATCTAAGATCATAAGCAAAATATTCACCCTAGCTGATTCAGGCTAGTTTGTTAAGTAAGTGTGAGATTTTCTATTATTTCCAGTTTTAAACCCAGGAATTATTGAATTAAACTGCATTACAATTTGATCTTTGTGAAGACTGTGCAGCTAACCTTGATGAGTATCCCTCAACTGTCACGGACTTTATTTGGAAATGCACGGAGGACTGTGTGTCTCGCAAGATGATCCAGGTATTTCCTAACTGGAAACCTTGGATGAATTATGAGGTCAAGTCCCTTTTAAAGGCTAGAGCTGTGGCTTTTAGGTCCGGGGATACCAGTCGCTACACGGCATCCAGGCGTGAACTCCCGAAAGCCATTAAGGGCACCAAGAGGCAATATCGAGCCAAGTTGGAAGCCCAGGCTAACCAAAGGGATGCCAGTAGACTATGGCAGGGTCCAAGTGAGATCACTGGGTTGAAAGTAAAGGCTGGAAATATCAATAACTGTGGCGCTTCTCTCCCTGACGAACTTAACGTATTCTACGCAAGATTCGAACAGAAGAGGAGCGTCCCGCTCCCTCCGGATGAACCGGACCTGGTGGCATCGAGATTCATCGTCACCGAGGACGACTTTAGAAGGGCCTTCCCGAAGATAAATCCAAGGAAGGCGATGGGCCCAGATGGCGTCCCAGGACGGGTTCTCCGGGCCTGTGCAAGCGAGCAAGCTTGAGTGTTTGCTGACATCTTCAGCTGCTCCTTGCTTCAGTCTAAGATCCCCTTGTGTTTTAAGAAGGCAACGATAATCCCTGTGCCGAAGAAGAGCAAGGTGGCATGCCTGAATGACTATTGACCTGTGGCTCTGACACCAATTGCTATGAAGTGCTTCGAGAGATTGGTTATGGCACTCATCAACCACAGCCTGCTGGTCAACCTCGACACTTTACAATTCGCCTACCGGAGCAACAGGTCAATGGCAGATGCCATCTCTCTGGCCCTATATTCCTCCTCAGAACACCTGGAGAATAAAGACGCATACGTAAGGCTCTTTTTCATTGACTACAGCTCTGCCTTTAATACCATCATTCCAAATAAACTGATTCTTAAGCTCCAGAACCTGGGCCTTAGCACTCAGATCTTCAGCTGGATCTTCAACTTCCTCACAGACAGGACCCAGACTGTAAAAATAGGGGACAAGCTCTCCTCTACAATCACTCTAGTACTAGTACTGAGTACAAGGCTGTGTACTCAGTCCCCTGCTGTACTCACTGTACACCCATGATTGTGTAGCCAAGTTGCCATCAAACTCAATATATAAGTTTGCTGATGACACAACAATTGTAGGCCGTATCTCGGGTAATGATGAGTTTGAGTACAGAGAGGAAATTAAGAACCTGGTGGCATGGTACGAAGACAATAACTTATCCCTCAACATCAGCAAGATGAAGGAATTGGGTGTTGACTTCAGAAGGAGTAGCGGACCGCACGACCCAATTTACATCGGTGGTGCGCAAGTGGAACAGGTCAAAAGCTTTAAGTTCCTCGGGGTCAATATCTCAAAAGATCTGACTTGGTCCAACTAAGCATAGTTCACTGCCAAGAAGGCCCACCAGCACCTTTACTTCCTGAGAAAACTAAAGAAATTTGGCCTGTCCCCTAAAACTCTCACTAATTTTTATAGATGCACCGAAGAAAGTATTCTTCTAGGGTGCATCACAACCTGGTATGGAAGTTGTCCCGTCCAAGACCGAAAGAAGCTGCAGAAGATCGTGAACACGGCACAGCACATCACATAACATAAACCAATCTTCCATCTGTGGACTCACTTTACACTGCATGCTGTCGGAGCAGTGCTGCCAGGATAATCAAGGACACAACCCACCCAGCCAACACGCTTTTCATCCTTCTTCCCTCCGGGAGAAGGCTCAGGAGCTTGAAGACTTGTATGGCCAGATTTGGGAACAGCTTCTTTCCAACTGTGATAAGACTGCTGAACGGATCCTGACCCGGATCTGGGCCGTACCCTCCAAATATCCGGACCTGCCTCTCTTTCTTTTTGCACTACCTTACTTTCCATTTTTCTATTTTCTATTTATGATTTATAATTTAAATTTTTAATATTTACTAATTTTTAGTATTTTAAATATTTTTAATATTTAATATTTGTAATGCAGGGAGTGGGAAGTGCAGAATCAAATATCACCGTGATGATTGTACGTTCTAGTACCAATTGTTTGGCGACAATAAAGTATAAAGTATAAGCATAAAGTATAAAGTTTGTTTAAGGACTTAAGAAAAAAAACCTATGAGAATGCTTGCACAGATGAGTGATAACATATATATGGTTGGGGTGGAACACCAAAATGTTGAGCAGACATTTGATAGAGATGTATCAGACCATGACTATCTTGGACTTGGAAGTAGGACAAAGCTGTTGGCATGGAAGGGCAGTTTGTGGATCAGGAAACATGGATTTAGAATTTTGGACTGAAAGGTAAAGGAATGCGAGGACAATATTTTCATGCCGATTGATCTCACTTCCGATGGAGGAGTTGGAAACAGAACTAATTGCATTCCTCAAGAAGATATTGGATGTGGTCTTGTCTACATTTGAAAAGTGAGTAGAATAGCAGTTGCATCACCTGGTCATTGAAGACTTTGGAACAAAACAAGGAACATGAGATTAGTATGGCTGGAATTACATTGCTATGCCTGTACGTAGTGGGCTGAATGACCTATTTCAATGCCATTCTGTGACTGAGAATACTTGACAGTTCACACATCAAGACAAATGATACATTGAAAAGTAAGAGGAATCTTGGAAATTAAGCCCTAATTGTACAAATCCTTCATCTACAGATGGCATTGATCTCATTCAGGCCAGATTCAGAGACAAGTTGCTCCTTTTGCTTTGGCAATTTATTTGCCAAAACCCTTACCAAAGAATTGCTCGGTGCTCTGAAATTGCCTTTCCTGCTGAGGGAAAGGTGATACAGCATTAATTATTGCTTATGTCCGTTATGTAAAAGCAATTATCTACAAAGGACTAAGCAAGCTTAAAGGACAAACAGAGCTTTGACCAGCGACCAATCCAGATGTAGGAAGTTTTGAGAGGAGGAATTTCAATTAGGTCCACTGCTCAAGTAGAAAAGGCAACAGCGGGTTGCTACAGCAAAAAAGAGAGCTTTGATCAGTGACCAGTCGGCATTTGGGATTGATTAGCAAGAGCAGATTAAAGGAAGGTGGGGGAAAGTGCAGCGGCCATCGAATAAGTGGACAGAGTCAGAGTGGTGATCTTGAGGCTTTAGCTCTTTGAGGCTTCAGTCAGAGAAAGAAAAGGAAAGCTCTACGTCAAGTTTTTTCTTTCCTTCCCTTCTTTGTATCTGAGCAGCTAGGACAGTAGAGATGCCAGGCAGGATAGCTGACTGCTCCTCTTGTGGGATGTGGGAAGGCAGGGAGACCTTCAGTGTCACTGAATACAACTATGAGAAGTACATCCAGCTGCAGCTTCTAACAATCTGTGTTAAGCAGTTGGAGCTGGAACTGGATGAACTCTGGATCATTTGGGAGGGTGAGGGGGTGATAGATAGGACATACAAAGTTACACCCAAGGTGCAGGACACAGGAAACTGGGTGACAGACAAGAGGGGGAAAGGTGTGAATAAACAAGTGCAAAGTACTCCTGTGGCCATCCCCTCAACAAAAGGTATATCACTTTGGATATTGCTGGGGGTGGGGTGGGGGTGGAGGTTAACCTAAAAGAGGAAAGTCACAGTGGTGAGGGTCTGCCTTTGTGATTCAGAAGGGGAGGTGGGGGTGGTGGGGGAGAAGAAGCACACTGTGGTGATAGGGGATTTGTTGGTTAATGGAACAGATTGGAGGTTCTGTGGGTGAGAATGGCTTGTCAGATGAAGAGCGTTTGATGGCTCTGGGCATGTATTCACTGGAATTCAGAAGAATGAGGGCATGACCCCATTGAGACCTATTGAATGGTGAAAGGCCTTGATAGTTGATGTGGAGAGGATATTTCCTATAGTGTTAGAGTCTAATACCAGAAGACACAGGTTCAGAATACAGAGGTGTCCTTTTAGAATGGAGATGAGGAGAAATTTCTGTAGGTAGAAAGTGATGAATCTGTGGAATTCTTTACCACAGGCAGATGTAGAGGCCAAGTCTTCATGTATATTTAACACAGAGGCTGTTTGATACTTGATCAGCCAGGGCATGAAGGGAAGTGGGGAAAAGGCAGGAGATTGGGGCTGAGTGGGAACTTGGATCAACCATGATGAAATGGCACAGCAGTCTCAATGGGCCAAGTGGCCAAATTCTGCTCCTATATCTTAAAGTAAGCAGATCTAATTTCTTATAATTGAGCTTGTTCAGTTTAAGATTGCTGGGTTTGAAAATCTAGGATTATAGGCAATATAGTGACCTTTACTGAGAGCTGATACAGCGCTAATTTCCATTATTCCCAGTTTTTAACTGAAGCATTCTGTCATTAAACAGTACTATAACTTGATCTTTGTTCTCCCCACTCTGAGCACATCTACACTGAGTATTTTCTCAAGAAAGCAGCACCTATCATCAGGGATCCCCACCTTCCAGGTCATGCTCTCTTCTTGCTTTTGCCATCAGGAAGAAGGTACAGGAGCCTCAGGACTCACACCACCAGGTTCAGGAGCAGTTATTACCCTCAACTCATCGGGGTCTTAAAATGGATAACTTCGCCCGTTCCATCACTGAAACGTTGCCACACCTATAGACTTACTTTTAAGGACTCTTCGTCTCATGTTCTTGATATTTATTGCTTGTCTACCTGTCTATCTACACAGTTTGTTGTCTTTCACATGCTGGTTGTACACCCAGTGGGTGTGGTCTTTCATTGATTCTATTATGATGATTGGACATTGGGTTTTCCCACAAGAAAATAAATCACAGGGTTGTATATGGTGATATATATCTTCTTTGATAATAAATTTACTTTGAACTTTGAGAAGTCTATTCTACTTTTAATGTGGGTGCAGAAAAGATTTATGATATTATTGCAGTGATGACTGCATGCAACCATTTATATGAATGGACTGGAGAAGGAAAAGTTATGTAGAGATTTGATAAAGGTCTATCAGACCATGACTACTTTAGAAAGGCAAATAAGTAAAATTGTTTGCGTGAAAGGACAGTTTAAGAATCTGAGAACTTGGATTTTAAATTTTGGATAAAGGAATATAATGCCAATATTTTTGATGCAGATTGAATTCACTACTTGTGGAAAAGTAGGAATCAATCAGTTTCTTGAAGAGGAAATTTGATACGGTTTTAAGTAAAATAGTTTATGCACACACGGGGGAGTGTGCTTACCCTGGTGACAGCATGGATTTAGTGTGCCAAAGTACATGCTTTACTGACATTAGAGTTCTGTAATTTTTATGGTCAAAGGGCAGTTGCAAAATCTACGAGGGGTGATTGATAAGTTTGTGGCCTAAGGTAGAAGGAGTCAATTTTAGAAAACATAGCACATTTATTTTTCAACATAGTCCCCTCCTACATGTACACACTTAGTCCAGCAGTCGTGGAGCATACGGATACCTTCTTTGTAGAAGTTGGTGTCTTGGACCTCCAGAAAGTGGTCCACAGCAGGGTTGAACAATAAATTCGTGGCCCAAGGTAGAAGGAGATGAGTTATACAGCTCTCGTTACATGTACGTGCAGTTCAACTCTTAGCGTGATTATGCAGAAAGTTTGAAGTTAATAAATAATCTCCTTTTACCTTAGGCCACAAACTTATCAATCATCCTTGCTGTGGACCACTTTCTGGAAGTCCAAGATACCGACTTCTACAAAGAAGGGTCCACAACCGCTGGACTAAGTGTGTAAATGTAGGAGGGGACTATGTTGAAAAATAAATGTGCTAGTTTTTCTAAAATTGACTCCTTTTACCTTAGGCCATGAACTTATCAATCACCCCTCGTATTTCCCTTTTTTTGTCTTGGGCAAAAATTGGTCACATATTTTCCACATTAATTACTTAAATACAGTGACTTCTGGACACTAGATTTGACATGAACTTGAACATTTTGGGGAGATGCAGCTATTGATTGTCAATTTTACCTGGAGGCATTTGAAAATATTCTTAGTAATGGAGTCATGGAATCCCTCAGTGTAGATGGAGGCCATTATGTACATTGTGCCTCTGCCAGCTCTTTGAAATAGTTATCCAATTAACAACCTTCCCTATTTTTTCCAGCAAAATATTTCTTGTATGTTCACTTGCGTTTAGAAAGTTACCATTGAATTGTTGGCAGCATCCTTCTGGCCACTGCATTCCACATTAAGACATCCTTCCATGCAGAACAATATCTTCCATGTTCACTGTTGGATCCTTCTGTATGTTTCAGTGAACACGGTGGTTAAAGACCAATTGTGAATCAAGGATGAAGGGTGAGTAAATGGGCCAAGTCCTCATCTAGATAGACTTTAAGAAGATTATAGAATTAGATTTATCTAAACTCAGGCAAGCAAAGAATTGACTTTTCTGCATCTGCTCAGATTTTTACATACACTAAAATTAAAAAAAAACAAACAACACACACAAAATGCTGGAGGAACTGCATTTTGCTGGGCATATGCTGGGCAGCATCTATAGAAAAAAGTACAGTCGATGTTTTGGGCCAAAACCCTTCAGCAGGACTGGAGAAAAAAAAGCTGAGAAGTAGATTTAAAAGGCTGGGGCGGGGGGGCGCGCAGAGAGAAACACAAGGTGATAGGTGAAACCTGAAGGGGGAACGATGAAGTAAAGAGCTGGGTAGTTGATTGGTGAAAGAGATAGAAGGCCATGGAAGAAAGGAAAAGAGGAGAGGAACACCAGAGAGAGGCAATGGGCAGGCAAGGAGACAAGGTGAGCGAGGGAAAAAGGGATGGGAAACGGTGAAGCAGAGGGATGGTAGGGGGCATTACCAGAGGTTTGAGCAGGTGATATTCATGCCATCAGGTTGGAGGCTACCCAACTGGAATATAAGATGTTGTTCCTCCAACCTAAGTGTGGCCTCATCACAACAGTTGAGGAGGCAATGGATAGACCCTTTGGAATGGGAAGTGGAATTAAAATGGGTGGCTACTGGGAGATCCTGCTTCTTCTGGCAGACAGAGCATAGATGCTAGGCAAAGCGGCCTCCCAATCTACGTCGGGTCTCACCGATATACAGGAGGCCACACCAGGAGCACCGAACACAGTATATGACCCTAACAGACTCTCAGTTGCCTCACCTGGAAGGACCATTTGGGGCCCTGAATGGCAGTGAGGGAGGAGGTGTAGGGGCAGGTGTAGCACTTGTTCCGCTCGCAAGGATAAGTGCCAGGAGGGTGATCAGTGGGGAGGGACGAATGGATAAGGGAGTCATGTAAGGAGCAATCCCTGTGGAAAGCGGGAAGCGGGGGGGGGGGGCGGGGGGGAGGAAAGACATGCTTGTCCTCACCTACCACCCCACTAGTTTCTGTGTCCAGTACATAATTCTCCACAACTTCTGCCAACGGGATCCCACCACCAAGCACATCTTTCCCCCCCCCACATTTTCTGCTTTTCACGGGGTTGCTCCCTACACACCTCCCTTGTCCGTTTGTCCCTCCCCACTGATCTCCCTCCTGGCACTTATCCTTGCAAGTGGAACAAGTGCTACACCTGCCCCTACACCTCCTCCTCACTGCCATTCATAGCCCCAAACAGTCCTTCCAGGTGAGGTGACACTTCACTCTGAGCCTGTTGGAGTCATTTACTGTGTTTGGTGCTCCCAGTGTGGCCTCCTGTATATCGATGAGACCCAATGTAGATTGAGAGACCGCTTTACCGAGCACCTATGTTCCGTCCGCCAGAACGAGTGGGATCTCCCGGTGGTCACCCATTTTAATTCCACTTTCAATTCCTATTCCGACATGTCCATCCATGGCCTTCCCCACTATTGTTGGAGGAACAACGTCTTGTATTCTGTTTGGGTAGCCTTCAACCTGATGGCATGAACATCGATTTCTCGAACTTCGGTAATGCCTCACTCCCTCGTCTTCTTCACCGTTCCCCATTTCCTTTTCCCTCTCTCACCTCATCTCCTTGCCAGTCCATCAACTCCCTCTGGTGCACCTCCTGCCTTTTCTTTCTTCCATGGCCTTCTGTCTCTTTTACCAATCTACTTTCCAGCTCTTTACTTCATCGCTGCCCCTTCAGTTTCACCTATCACCTTGTGTTCTCTCTCCCCTCCCCCCACTTTAAAAATCTACTCATCAGCCTTTTTTCTCCAGTTCTGCCGAAGGGTTTCAACCCGAAACATCAACTGCACTTTTTTCCATAGATGCTGCCTGGCCTGCTGAGTTCCTCCAGCATTTTGTGTGTGTTGCTTGGACTTCCAGCATCTGCAGATTGTCTCTTGTTTGTGTTTAAAAAAAAACCAAATTGCAGTTTTTGGAAATCTGAAACAAAAAGTAGAACAGTAGATTAATTTTGAAAGCCTGTAACATGAACTGTTTATCCATCTGATTGTAAGGGTACTGATTGTGGATGAGGATGCTGTCTAAGTTGCATGCCATCTTGGTCAATGTCTCCCATCCACTACATAATGTACTGGGTGGGCACAGGAGTACATTCAGCCAGAGACTCATTCCACCAAGATGCAGCACAGAGCGTCATAGGAAGTCATTCCTGCCTGTGGCCATCAAACTTTACAACTCCTCCCTTGGAGGGTCAGACACCTTGAGCCGATAGGCTGGTCCTGGACTTATTTCATAATTTACTGGCATAAATTACATATTACTATTTAACTATTTATGGTTCTATTACTATTTATTATTTATGGTGCAACTGTAACGAAAACCAATTTCCTCCGGGATCAATAAAGTATGACTATAAAGTCAGCCATGATCACAGTGAATGGTGGTGCTGGCTCAAAGGGCTGAATGGCCTACCCCTGCACCTATTGTCTATTGTCTATCTGTCGATGATGACTGACATGCTGAGTGCATCCCGCGTTGTGCTTTTTCATTGCAACTAAAACTATCTGTGAGTGCTAAGTACTCGGGAGTTTGCAGATTTCTGCTTAGAACGATGCCTGACCTCCTCTCTTAACTTTTATTAGTGACATTTGCATCCTAATAGGAGTTTAGCACAGATTATTATTGTTGGGTGTTAGAGCAAAATTAAAGGACATAATTTTATGCTAAGAGGCTACAGGGGATCTGTGAGGAACCAGTTGCACCCAGATAGTGGTGAATACTTGGAACATTCATCCTGTAAGAGTGGATGAAGCAGAATTGCTGATAAATTTTGAAAAGTGTGAATAGATGGGCTCTTGAATCACCAGCTCACTGATGTTTTCCGATAGAAGATGGGATTACTATGGCTGGCGTGAACATAGTGAGCTGAATGATCTGTTGCAATGCTGCATGACTCTGAGCATATTGGACAGATCACCTACTGAGACAAATCAGACAAATGAAAAGTAAAGAGGTACCTCGTCATTCATCTTGGAAAAAATGCCAACGTCATGTAAATCCTTCATCTGTGGAATGGTATTGAACTCATGCAGGCTAGATTCAAAGAAAAAATTGTCCCTCTTCCTTTGGCAATTGGTTTTCAAAGTCTTGACCAAAGCATTGCTTGACTTGCTAAGGAAAAATAAGGCAGCATTAAGTTACTGCTTATGTCCATAAAGTAGAAACAAATCTTTAAAGGATCAAGTAACTAGATTTCATTTTTCATAATTGAGATTGTTCAGTTTAATGTTGCTGGGTTTGACAATTTAAGATCATAGACAAACCAGTGACTCTGATTGAGAGCGGATACTAAGCAAAACGAGATTTTTTTGGGATTATTTCTAGTTTTTCTTTTTCTTTATTAATCTTTTTATTGATTTTGAGAAAACATATATACAGACAAGGAGAGAATTATTTCAAATATATATCAGCAATAATATAAACAAAAGATAAAATTGATATTGTCATAATCATACATAGTAATAAGCAAACATGCAATATATAATTTAAAAAAAGGACAGTTAATTCTCCTCTTATCAATTCATAAAGCGAGGAAAATAACTTTAAATTTAAAATAAAGAAAAAGATCCCCACTGCACTAAAAAAAAGAGAAAAAAAAGGGGGACTGGGCAGTCCATTCGAAGAATACTACCAAGATAAAAGGAAAGACTTTCTGATCAAATCTCTAACTTCAAAAAAATGAAATAATTGGAAGAATAATAAATCAAATCAAATGAAAATATAAAATAAAAGGTCACCATATTTGCTCAAATTTAAAGGATGTATCAAATGTTCGACTTCTTATTTTCTCTAAACTTAAACAGGACATAATGGAGGAAAGCCAAAAAAAGACAGAAGGTGGATTAGAATCCTTCCACTTCAATAAAATGGCTCTCCTAGATAATAACGTCAAAAAGGCTAACATATGTTGAGCGGAAACAGGAATATTTTCTGCTTCCGATGGGATAATCCCAAAAATTGCTGCAAGTAAATTAGGTTGTAAATCCAGATCCAAGACTTTTGATAGCATTTTAAAAACATCTCTCCAAAAGTTATCTAGCTTTATACAAGACCAAAACATATGAGTTGAAGTGGCCACCTTAATATTACATCTGTCACAAATAGGATTAATATTGGAAAAAAATGTGCTAGTTTATCCTTTGACATATGGGCCCAATGCACTACCTTGAACTGTGTCAAGGAATGAGGGGCACAAATAGATGAGGTATTAACTAAATGAAAAATTTTACTCCATTGATTATCTGAAAAAGACTCTTGAAATTCCGCTTCCCTAGCACGTTTAATTTTATCACCAGATTGATTCCTGGGATGGCAGGACTTTCATATGAAGAAAGATTGGATGAACTGGGCTTGTACTCGTCGGAATTTAGAAGATTGAGGGGGGATCTGATTGAAACGTATAAGATCCTAAAGGGATTGGACAGGCTAGATGCAGGAAGATCGTTCTCAATGTTGGGGAAGTCCAGAACGAGGGGCCACAGTTTGAGGATAGAGGGGAAGCCTTTCAGGACTGAGATTAGGAAAAACTTCTTCACACAGAGAGTGGTGAATCTGTGGAATTCTCTGCCACAGGAAACAGTTGAGGCCAGTTCATTGGCTATATTTAAGAGGGAGTTAGATATGGCCCTTGTGGCTACGGGGGTCAGGAGGTATGGAGGGAAGGCTGGGGCAGGGTTCTGAGTTGGATGATCAGCCATGATCATAATAAATGGCGGTGCAGGCTCGAAGGGCCGAATGGCCTACTCCTGCACCTATTTTCTATGTATATTTTCTATGTATCATTCATGAATTCAATAACCGTTTATAGATTATAGCAATCAACCCTTTTTGAAATGGTTTAAGCATCTGTCATATTAGGTGGATAAACAGAAAGGTAATCTAGTTTTTAAACAAGGATTCTCTCATTAAATTGTTCTCTAAATTGATCACCGTGAAGACTATTCAGGCTGTAAAGAGGGTGCAGAAAAGATTTACAGATTTATTCGCAGTGTTGAGGGATTCCAGATATAAACTTGATAGTAGACTGAGAAATGAAAATGAAAATGAACTTGCTGGAGGTGTATCAGTCCATGGCATCCTTACATAGGTAAATATGGTAATTCTGTTTGCATGGAAGGACAGTTTGTAGAGCAGGGAACACGGATTTGAAAATTTGGACTAGTAGAGTAGTGTGGAATATGAGCACATTAATTAAATACAGATTCAGTTTACGGTCCTTGGAGGAGTTATAAACAGAATCAATTAGTTTCTTCAAGATGAAATTTGATATGGTGTTGTAAAGAAGAGTTTATGCAGGGTTGTAGGAGCAACAGCAAGGGTATAGGATGGGTGTGCATTTTCATCCTGTAGTTAGAATAGATTTATTCTACCAAACTGCCCCTTTCAATGCCTTTGGAATGCTGTGTTTTTTGATTTTGATTACTTTTCTTTCTTGGTCTTAGGCAGAAATTTGTCACTTGTCTTCCATCTAACTTAATTAAATAAAATATTTTCTAGACATTAGATTTGACAGGAACTTGAACACTAGGAAAATGCAACTTTTTATTATCTAACTCACATAAAGGGCATTTTAAAATGTTCTTGGTCATGGAAACATGTAGATTTGGAAGCTGTCTGTTCATTGTGTCTCTGTCAGCTATTAGAAGGAGCTTAACACCTTTCCCCATTCTTTCCCTGAACCCCAACAACATTTCTCATGCATATTCAGCTACATCTAGAAACTGAATATTCCATTGTGAGCATCATCCTTTTGGCCAATGCATTCTGCATTAAGATAACCTTCCATGTAAAATAAAATCTTACACATTCCCAATTTGAATTTTTAGTAAACACTATGTTTAGAGACCACTTGAGAATCAAGTGTAGATGAAAGGTGATTAAATAAGCCACGTGTTATTTATTTACTTAGAGATGCAGTGCGGAATAGGTTCTTCCGGCCCTTCGAGCTGTGCTGTCCAGCAACTCCTGATTTAACCCTAACCTAAGCACAGGTTGATTTACGATGACCAATTGACCCACTAGCCAGTACGTCTTTGAACTGTGGGAGGATCCAGAGCACCTGGAGAAAACACACGTATTCCACGGGGACACAGTACAAACTCCTTATAGATGACGCTGGGATTGAACTCCTAACTCTGATGCCCTGACCTGTAACGGCATGGCACTAACCGCTATGCCACAGTGGCGCCCACGCTAAATTCTCATCTAGTGAGTGTTTTGGTAGATTACAGGATTAGTTTTATCTGAATTCAGGCAAGAAAATAATAGACCTTGCTGTATCTACTCAGATTTAAAAAAAACTACAGCTCATGGAAATCTGAATCTGTAGAACAGAGCAGACTAATTTTCAAAGCCTGAGAATCATCCATGACTGATGCGTGACCTGCTGAGTTTTTCCAGCATTTGGCTTTTATGTTACAAATCATAACTACAAGTAAAACTGCTGCAGAACTGTTGAGAGATTTCTAGCAAGAATGATTGAAAAAAAACTCATCACTTGCTTCTCAATAATGCCAGTTACATTCTAGTAGAAAGTGACAGTTGTGTAGCATAGAGTAAAATTTTCACTTCTCTGTGGATTAAACTAGGCAGCACTGATTTATAGAGGGGGTCTAAGAGGAATCCTTCTCACACAGAGAGTGGTGGCTGCTTGGAATGCTCTTCCAAGTGGAGGAAACAGGATTGCTGACAGCATTTGAAGCAATAGTAGATACTCAACTGAATCACCTGCTCATTGAAGATGATGGGGCAAAATCTGGAAGATGGGATTTGTATGGCTGGTTATCCATTGCTTGGCGTGCATGTGGAATTTCCAAGCTATGTGACTCTATGATTCTTACTTGCAGTTCACACATTGGGAGAGAATCTGACCAAGCAGCGGGTCATTCATCTTGGAAAGAAAACTCAAATTATGCGAATCCTTCACCAGTGGAATGGTATTGAACTCATGCAGCCAAGATTCAGAAAAAATTGCTCCTCTAGCTTTGGCAATTCATTTGCAAAACCGTGACCAAAGAATTTCTTGATGTTCAGAAATTGCTCTTCATGCTGAAGGAAAAGTGATACAGCATAAATGATTGCTTATGTCCATAAAGTAGAAGCACATATCTCCAAAGGATCACATAGATAAATCTCTTCAAAGCTTTTGGTGAACGCAGCAGGCCAGGCAGCATCTCTAGGAAGAGGTACAGTCGACGTTTTGGGCCGAGACCCTTCGTCAGGACTAACTGAAAGAAGAGCTAGTAAGAGATTTGAAAGTCAGAGGGGGAGGGGGAGATCCAAAATGATAGGAGAAGACGGGAGGGGGAGGGATGGAGCCAAGAGCTGGACAGGTGATTGGCAAAAGGGATATGAGAGGATCATGGGACAGGAGGTCTGGGGAGAAAGACAAAGGGGCGGGGGAACCAAAGGATGGGCAAGGGGTATAGTCAGAGGGACAGAGGGAGAAAAAGGAGAGTGAGAGAAAGAATCGGTGTATAAAAAGAAATAACGGATGGGGTACGAGGGGGAGGTGGGGCATTAGCGGAAGTTAGAGAAGTCGATGTTCATGCCATAAGGTTGGAGGCTACCCAGACAGAATATAAGGTGTTGTTCCTCCAACCTGAGTGTGGCTTCATCTTTACAGTAGAGGAGGCCGTGGATAGACATGTCAGAATGGGAATGGGATGTGGAATTAAAATGTGTGGCCACTGGGAGATCCTGCTTTCTCTGGCGGACAGAGCGTAGGTGTTCAGCAAAGCGGTCTCCTAGTCTGCGTCGGGTCTCGCCAATATATAAAAGGCCACATCGGGAGCACCGGACGCAGTATATCACCCCAGTCGACTCACAGGTGAAGTGTCGCCTCACCTGGAAGGACAGTTTGGGGCCCTGAATGGTGGTAAGGGAGGAAGTGTAAGGGCATGTGTAGCACTTGTTCCGCTTACACGGATAAGTGCCAGGAGGGAGATCAGTGGGGAGGGATAGGGGGGACGAATGGACAAGGGAGTCGCGTAGGGAGCGATCCCTGCGGAATGCAGAGAGAGGGGGGGAGGGAAAGATGTGCTTAGTGGTGGGATCCCGTTGGAGGTGGCGGAAGTTACAGAGAATAATATGTTGGACCCGGAGGCTGGTGGGGTGGTAGGTGAGGATTAGGGGAACCCTATTCCTAGTGGGGAATTCCATCTGGGTAGCCTCCAACTTGATGGCATGAACATCGACTTCTCTAACTTCCGCTAATGCCCCACCTCCCCCTCGCACCCCATCCGTTATTTCTTTTTATACACACATTCTTTCTCTCACTCTCCTTTTTCTCCCTCTGACTATACCCCTTGCCCATCCTCTGGGTTCCCCCCCCCCTTGTCTTTCTCCCTGGACCTCCTGTCCCATGATCCTCTCATATCCCCTTTGCCAATCACCTGTCCAGCTCTTGGCTCCATCCCTCCCCCCCCCCATCTTCTCCTATCGTTTTGTATCTCCCCCTCCCCCTCCCACTTTCAAATCCCTTACTAACTCTTCCTTCAGTTAGTCCTGACGAAGGGTCTCGGCCTGAAACGTCGACTGTACCTCTTCCTAGAGATGCTGCCTGGCCTGCTGCGTTCACCAGCAACTTTGATGTGTGTTGCTTGAATTTCCAGCATCTGCAGAATTCCTGTTGTTTGCGTTCTGAAGATGTTATATTTGAATTCATGCAGTATACGTAATAATGTAAATGATATTGTAGTGCAGTTAGACATTGGCAGATATAATATTGTGCGCATCACTGTGATATTGCTGAAAGAAGATTATTGTTGTGAATGTTGCATTCAAGGAAACACATTGTATCAAAAGAACAGACAGTTGGTCAAAGGGGGTGAGGAAGCTCTCTGTATAAAAAAAAAATTAAATCCTCAGCAAGAGGATTTAAATCCTCAGACTGAAGATGTAGAATCCTTGTGGGTAGAGTTGAGAATCTGCAAAGGCAAAAAGACCCTGATGGGAGTTATATATAGACATCTGAATAGTAGCCATGATGTGGGGTACACATTACAATGAGAGATAGAAAATGCATGTAAACAAAGGCAATGTTATGCTTATTATTGGGGATTTTAATATACAGGTAGATTGGGAAAATTAGGTTGGTGCTGCATCCCAAGAGAAAGAATTTGTAGAATGCTTTAGGGCTGGCTTTTTGGAGCAGCTTATGGTTGATCCCACTAGGGAAAAGGCAATTCTGAATTGGGTATTGTGTAATTACCAGATTTGATAAGGGAGCTTAAAGTAAAGGAACCCTTAGGAGGCAGTGATCATAGTATAATATGATCACCCTGCCATTTGAGATGGAGAAGCTAAATTCAGATGTATCAGTATTATAGTGGGGTAAAGGGAATTATGGAGGCATGAGAGAGGAAATGGCCAAAGTAGTCTAGAAGGGGACACTAGCAAGGACGATGGCAGAACACCAATGGCTGGTGTTTCTAGAAGCAATTCAGAAGATGCAGGATAGCTACATCCCAAAGAAGAAGACATATTCTAATGGGAGGCTGAGGAAGTTTTGGCCAACAAAGGAATCCAAAGACAGCATAAAAGCTAAAGAGAGGGTATATAATATATCAAAAAGTAGTGGGAAGTTGGAGCATTGTGAAGCTTTTAAAAACCAACAGAAGGCAACTAAAGCAATAACATGAGAAAAGATGAGGGTAAGCTGGCCAATAATATAAAACAGTTTTTTTTCAGATATAAAGACTTGCAGGAGACAAGAAGTGGGAATAAAGGGGATCTTTTCTGTTTGGCTGCCACTGATTAGTGGCATTCTGCAGGGGTTGGTGTTGGGATTGCTTCTTTTCAGTTTATATGTCAATGATTTGAACGACGGAATTGATGACTTTGTGGCCAGATTTATGGATGACATGAAGAGAGGTGGAGGGACAGGTAGTGTTGAGGAAGCAGGGAGTCTGCAGAACGATTTAGACATATTGTGAGATTGGGCAAAGAAGTGACAGATGAAATATAATGTAGGGCTGTGTATAGTCTTGCACTTTAGTAGAAGAAGTAAAGGCATAGACTATTTTCTTAACAGTGAGAAAATTCAGAAATCAGAGGTGCAAAGGGACTTGAGAGTTCTCATGCAGGATCCCCTAATGGTTAGCTTGCAGGTTGAGTTGTTGATAAGAAAGACAAATGCAATGTTAGCATTCATTTTGAGAGGATAAGAATATAAAAACAACAATGTAATGCTAAGGCTGCATAAAGCATATTGGTCAGTCTGCAATTGGAGTATTGTGAGCAGTTTTAGGTCCCTTATCTCAGAAAGATTGTGCTGGCATTGAAGGTGGTCTAGAGGAAGTTCATGAGAATGATCCTGGGAATGAAAGGATTAATGTACGAGAAGCATTTAATAGCTCTATGCATGTACTCACTGGAGTTTAGAAGAATGAGGGTGGTTCTCTTTTGAAGTCTATCAAATATTGAAAGGCGTAGGTAGAGTAGATGTGGAGAGGATATTTTCTAAAGTGGGAGAATTAGAACCAAAGGGCATATCTATAAAATAGAAGGATGTCCCTTTAGAATAGAGATGAGGAAGAATTTCCTCAGCTAAAGGGTGGCATATCTGTGGAATTCAGATGGCTGTGGAGACCACATCATTGGGTCTACTGTATTTAAAGCGGAGATTGATAGGTTCTTCATTAGTAGGGGTGTCAAAGGTCATGAGGAGAAGGCAGACGAATAGGGTTGAGGGGGATAATAAAGCAGCCATGATGGAATGATGGAGCAGACTTGATGAGCTAAATGACCTAATTTTGCTCTTACTGTATGTCTTATGTTCTTAAGGTCTTTGCTGTGTTTGACAATCGAATATTGTGGCAAAACATTAGCCCCAATTGAGAGCTGATACAGTCTGGTTTACTTATCAAATCTGGCATATCCTTTCCATGACCTACTGAATAAGCAGCGGAGCACCCTTTCAAACAGGTTCATTCAGCTCCATTGTCACAAGGATCGTTACAGAAAATCTTTCCTCCCAAATGCAATAAGCATACAGGTGTCCCCTGCTTTTCGAATGTTCCCTTTACGAAACCTCACTGTTACGAAAGACCTACATTAGTACCCTGTTTTCGCTTTCAGAAGGTGTTTTCACTGTTACGAAAAAAATTCAGCATGCGATAAAAAATTCAGCGTGCGAAAAAAATCAGTGCGCGATAAAAGGTAGCGCGCGCCCCGAGCAGCCGCTCTCCCCCAGATTCAGAACAGCATTCTCGCCGGCATTGCTGAAACATGTGCCTGTGAGCAGTCGTTTGCAAGATGAGTTCTAAGGTATCGGAAAAGCCTGAAAGAGCTCGTAAGGGTGTTACACTTCGTGTAAAACTAGACATAATTAAGCGTTTCGATCGTGGTGAACTAAGTAAGGACTAAGTGAGTTTGGCTTCTGGAAGCTGACGAAGATGATGTTGAAGAGGTTTTGGCATCCCATGACCAAGAACTGATAGATGAAGAGCTGATGCAATTGGAAGAGGAAAGGATAACAATCGAAACCAAATGCAGTAGCGAAAGTGAAGCAACTACGTGAGATTTTCTCTGCAATGATAAAGTACGACTTTAATTTTGAAAGGGTACGTAGGTTTAGGGGATATTTTCAAGATGGTTTGAGTCCTTACAAAGAATATGTGATAGAAAAATGCATGAGGCTCAGCAGTCAAGCAAGCCTTCCACATCAGCCACAGCAGACAACGAACCTCGACCTTTGACATCGAGGCAGGCAGTTATAGGAGAAGATGAGCTGCCTGCTCTAATGGAAACAGACGATGATGAGATGATACCCCAGTGTCCCACCACCCCAACACCCAGGCTGCAGACAGATACTGTACCGATTCGCAGAGAATGCAGCAGTAGCCGGGAGGCACACAGCACACCTTTAAGAAAAGAGCCAAAATAAACATGCTAATTAATTAGGTCCTGCCTAGCACATAAATGTCAGCCCAGATCAAAGGCGATGCAATCGGCACTGATCTGGGCCGACAATTACATGCCGGGCAGCACCTAATTAATTAGCATGTTTATTTCAGCTTTTTGTTAAAGATGTGCTGGATGCCTCCCGGCTACCGCTGGACCCCTGCATGCTTCGTGGCAATGTATCAGTCGGTGGCCTGGAGGGTGGGGGCCACTGCACCACCCAAACTTGGACAACTCAGTCTAACACACCATCAACAGTGTGCTCTGCGCTGTCTTCCCAATTCCAGTAAGTGATACTACACTGTACATGCATTATTTCTACTTTATATTGGCTGTGTATTTTTACATGTTATTTGGTATGATTTGGCAGCTTCATAACTTAAAGATTACTGGAGAGCGCTTGCGCTGTTTTTTTTTGCCAACAGCATTTGTGTGAGATTTTCTGCCAACGGCGTTTGTGTGAGATTTTCACTACGGAGAACAGTGTAGTAATGATTGTGGAAAAGTATTTCTACTTTATATAGGCAGTGTTTATCATATCATTCCTGCTTTTACTATGTGTTACTGTTATTTTAGGTTTTATGTGTTATTTGGCATGATTTGGTAGGTTATTTTTGGGTCTGTGAACGCTCACAAAATTTTCCCATATAAATAAATAGTAATTGCTTCCTCGCTTTACGACATTTTGGCTTACGGACCGTTTCATAGGAATGCTCTACCTTCGGATGGCGGGGGAAACCTGTATTCAACAGTTCATCTCTGTGCAACAGGAGAACACACATCAGGGTACAATAGTCTCTGTTTTATTATTTTGTACATTATTATTGCACATTGGTACATTATTCTGAACTTTATTATTAGTTAAGTCTGCACACTGCTAAGTGTGCCTTTAAATGCTACTGTAATGAAAGAATTTCCCACTTGGGATCAATAAAGTACTTACTATTATTTTAAAATCATGAATCATTTTCCATTATTTTCAGATTTAAAGAATTTAAAGAGTTCCCTTGTTAGGATGCACTGTAAATTCATGGTAGGAAACGCTGTGCAGATTGTATAGGGGTGAGGGAGAGATTTACGAGAATGATTGCTCTTGTGAGTGATACCATATACACTGATGGACTGGAGAATTGAAAGTTAAGCAGATATTTGATTGAGTAGTACCAGACCTTGACTACTTTAGATAGACAAATAGGGATAGCTGCTTGCATGGAAGGATAGTTTGTGGATTAGAGAAAGCAGATTAAAAATTTGTACTAAATGCATGCAGTGGAATATTCTCTTGAAGACAATATATTTCACAAATTGTGTTTTCTGTGGAGGAGTTGGAAGCAAATGCATTCACATTCTTCCCGAGGACATTTCATATGGTTTTAGTAATTGAGTAGACATGCAGTGAGTAACCTAATCATCAATGTTTACGGGTAAATGCTAGCTGTTCATTGACATGGTTGGACAAATGGCCTGTTTCCAAGCCTCATGACTCTTCAGGCATATTGGACAGTTCACACGTTGAGAGAAATAAAAAGGAAGAGGCAACTGGACTTCCATCTTAGAAAAAAAATTCCCAATCATGTGAAACGTTCATCTTAAAAATAGTATTGAGCTCATGCAGGTTAGATTCAGAGAATTGTTCTTCTTTCTATGGCAATTCATTTGTCTGACCAAACAATTGCTTGGTGTTCTGAAATTGCTCCTCGTGGGGAGGGAAAAGTGATGCAGCATTAGTGATTACTTGCATCCATAAAGTAGAAGCAAAAATCTCTGAAGGACCAAGACAATAGGTTTAATTTCTCATGATAGAGCTTCCTCAGATTAACATTGTTGCTTTTTACAATCTAATCCCATAGTAAAAAAAAATGACTCTGCCTGACAGCTGCTCAGCGTAGTTTACTGTCACAATGGCGGGGGGGGGGGCGGGGAGCCATTGGGAATGGACCCAAATGCAAGACACAGACACTGAAGTACTAGAAACAAGACTAGGATGCAGGACCTGTGCTAGGACATGGACAAGAAACAGGGAAACTGGACAAGGAACTATTGACTAGGAGCCTGGGCTTGGGCTCCGAGCCAGAGACTGGACAAGGACCTAGAACCTGGGTCTTGCCTCGGGCTCAGGCCCCAGAACCAGGCAAGGACATGACATGACTACAGGACTGGAGGCTGGGGTCTTGGTCTTGAGGCTGGGGTCAGTTTTGAGGCTTGAGGCTGGAGGAGACAGGCTGGGGGGGTCTTGAGGCTTGAGCTTGGAGACAGGCTGGGAACTGTTTATAGACATAGAGCCAAGACTTATCCTTAGACAAACCGGGACTCAACTTTATCTCCACACCAAGGTGAGACAGGTCCATCCGTGGGTAACGGCAGAACGGCCGGACTTACCCAACAGAGGCAAGGACAAGACAAGACAGGAACCCCCCCCCCCCCCTCCCCGCAGGGTAACGGCAGAACAGCCTGACTTACCCCAAGGAGGTGAGGACATGACAAATCCCCCTGCAGGGCAACAGCAGAACAGCCTGACTTATCCCATGGAGGTGAGGACAAGACAAGACAGATCCCCCCACAGGGCAATGGCAGAATGGCCTGACTTACCCCACAGAGGCGAGGACAAGACAAACACCAAAGAACAACAGACAGTTCCATCTCTGCATCGGTGTTGCTCCAAGTCGCAGTTACGGCCAGCAACCAAGGCTGGCTATGGCAACAGCCAGATCCCTACCTAGCTTGGAGTGGCTGACAACTACTCAGCTGGCCCAGGAAACTGCCAAATCCATACTGCAAAGATGGCTCCAACTACCGACAGCAAGGCTCCATGAAGCGATGTTTCTCTAACACAGCCTAAAGATGGCAAGAGGCTGCTCTAGCCTTCCACCAGCAGGTTACTCCCAGGGAATCTTGACAAGACAAACCAGCAGCCCACACTCAACCCCAAGGCTACTTATATTCCAAGCCCCAAGATGGGAATCAGGTGCCTATGATTAACTCAACCAAAACAAGGGACAGCTGGAAGACCCGGAGTCCTGAGTCCATGGACCGGACCACGAACCGGAATGTGAACTTTACGGAGTGGACCATGACAGTTTAGCACTCTAATAAAAGGATATTTTCCATTATTCCCAGTTTTAAAGATAAGATTTCACTTGTTAAACAACACTGTAAATTGATCTTTGAGAAGGCTATACAGTTTCTATAGGGGCCCAGGAAAGATTTACAAGAATGATGGCAGTAATGAGTGATACCATATGTATGAATGGACTGAAGAAAGAAAAGTTGAGCAGATATTTGGTAGACCATGGCTACCTTGTACTCACAGGCAAATATGAAACAGCTGCATGACTCTATGACTCTTTGACTCTTTGAGTATATTTGATATTTGACCTCCTGATATAGTGACAAGCGAAAGGCACCTGATCTTTCACCTTGGGGGGAAAAAAGCCCAAATTGTGTGAATCCATCTGTGGCATGATATTGAAATCATGCAGGCTTGATTCAGAGAATTAATAGCTCCTCTTACTTTGGTAATCCATTTGCCAAATTCTGATGGAAGAATTTCTCAGTGTTCTGTAGTTGCTTTTCCTGCTCAGGGAAAAGTGATGCAGCATTAATGATTACGTACATCCATAAAGTAGAACGAATATCTCTAAACGACTAAGGAAATGGATCTCACTTCTGTGACAGAGCTTCCTCAATTTAACATTGTTGGATTTTGGTGATCTAAGATTACACGTAAAACAGTGATCCTGGTGGAGAGCTGATCAAACTAGTTTACGATGCCTAGCTAAGATTTCCCATTATTTCCCATTTTAACTACATTGTAAATTCATCTTTGAGATGGCTGTGCAGTTTGTTTATGGCTGCATGATAAATTTATGTGAATGACTGCAGCTATGAGTGATGCTATATATGTGGTTGGAGAGAAGAAATAAAATTTAAGCAGATGTTTGATAGATAGAAGGTAGACTTCAGGATTGAAGGACATCCATTTAGAACAGAGATGCGGAGAAATTACTCTAATCAGAGGGTGGTAAATATGTGGAATTTGTTGCCACAAGCGGCTGTGTAGGCCAGGTCATTGGGTGCATTTAAGGCAGTGATAGATTAACCAAGGCATCAAAGGGTATGGGAGAAGGCAGAGGAGTGGGGATGACTGGGAAAATTGGATCAGCCCATGATTGAATGGCAGAGCAGACTTGATGGGCTGAATGGCCTACTTCTGCTCCTATATCTTATGGTCATATGTCTATCAGTTGATGACTGGCTTAGAGAGACGAAGGGGGCAAAGCTGTTTCTGTGGAGGGACAGTTGGTTGATCAGGGAATGGGGATTTCCTAATTTTTGCTCTAAAAACATTTGGAGGAACGCGAAGGCAATATTTTTATGCAGATTGAGTTCACTGTCTGTGGAGAACTTTGAAACAGATTCAGTCACATTCTTCAAGAGGACATGGATATACACAGTGGCAATTTTATTAGGCACCTCCTGTACATCTCCTTGTTAATTAAAGTAGCCAATCAGCCAATCATGTGGCATCAGCTCAATGAATAAAAGCATGCTAGCATGAGCAAGAAGTTTAGGTGTTCATACTGAACATCAGAATGGTGAAGAAATATGATCTATGTGACTGACTGTGCAATGATAGTGGGTGCCAGAAGGGGTGGTTTGAGTATCTCAAACTGCTGATCACCTGGGAGTTTTAACATACAATGGTCCGAACTTTACAGAAAATGGTGCAAACACATTACACATCCAATGAGCAGCAGTACTATGGGTGAAAACACATTGTTAATGAGAGAGATCAGAGGAGATTGGCCAGACTGGTTCAAGCTGACAGGAAGGCGACAGTAGTTCGAAATACATGTTACAATAGTGGTGTGCAGAAGAACATCTTTGAACACACTACATGTTGAAACTTGGTGGATGTGGCTAAGCAGCAGAAGAACATGTACTCAGTGGCCACTATACTCAGTACAAGGAGGTACCTAATAAAGTGGCCACGATGAATATGACATTGACAACAGAAGCAGATAAAACAGAGTAGAGAGGCATGATAAACTGATCATTGGAAACTATTGGAAGATGGGATTATTATGCCTGGGCACCTATTCAGTGATGTGGACATGATGACTAAATGGCCTGATTTCAATCTGTACGATTCTTTGACTCTTTGTGGATATTTGACTGTTCAGTGACTGAGACAAATGAGATAGTGAAAGGTACGAGGCACCTGAGCTTCAAGCTTGGGGGAAAAAAAAGCCAACCCGTGCGAATCCTTAATTTTCGGAATGGTATTGAACTCATGCAGGCAAGATTCCACTTGCCTTGGCAAATTGCCTCCCAAACTCTGACCAAAAAATTGCTCTGTGTTCTGAAATTTCTTTTCCTGCTGAGGAAAAAGTGATGCGTCATTAACAATTCCTTATGTCCATAATGTAAAATCAAATTTCTCCATCTACCAAAGGTAAAATGCATTTCACAATGTTCTTAGTTATGGAATTATGGAGGCCTACAGTGATGCTGGAGGGTATTCTGTTTTTCGTGCACTTTCTGTAGGAGCAGAGGCAGCAGAAAGTCTGATAATATTCGAAAAGTTATTAGATGGGCACTTGAAACACCAGAGCATTGAACACCAGGGCAAAAACCAGAAGATGAGATTAGTATGGCCAGGTGCTTATTGGTTGACGTGGACATGGTTGGCCAAATTGCCTGTTTCCAAGCTGTATGAATTGATGACTCTTTGGGAATATTTGACAGTTCACACATTGAGAAAAATGAAACAGTGAAAAGTAAGAGTCACCTGGTCTTTCATCTTGTAAAGCAAGCCCAAATCAGGTGAATCTGTCACCTGTGTAATGATTTGAACTCATGGAGACCAGATTCAGAGAAAAATCCCTCCTCTTGCTTTTGCAATTTGTTTTCCAATTCCTGACCAAAGAATTGCTTGGCATTCTAAAAATTATTTTTTTTCCTGTGAAGGAAAAGTGATGCACATTAGTTATTGCGTATGTCCACAAAGTAAAATAAAATATCTCCTAAAGGACCAAGTAAATGGATCTCATTTCTCATGACAGGTTTCGTCAATTTAATGTTGTTAGTTTTGACATTCTAAGCTCACAGGCAAAGCAGTGACCCTGTCTGAGAGTTCCTACCAAGCAAATCTAAGGTTTTCTATTATCTCCAGTTTTAAACAAAGAGTTCTTTCAATAAATTGCAATATAAATTTATCTGTGAGAATACTGTGCTGGTTGTAAGAAAGATTTACGAGAATAATCGCTCTGATGTGTTGTACCATTTATGTGGTTGGACTGGAGAAAGAAAATTTAAAGAGTCTTTGATAGATGTGTATCAGCCCCATGACTACTCTAGATTGGCAAATAGGACACAACTGTTTGCATGGAAGGACACCGTTGATCAGTTAGCATGGATTTAAGGTTTTTGACTAAAAACATAAAGAGGAATATGAGGACAATATTTATATGCAGATTGAGTTCAGTATGGAGGAGTTGGAAGCAAAATTAAACACACTCTTCATAAGGACATTGGATATGGTTTTGAGAACCTTGGACAATTCAGTAGCCAGGCACTTGGGTAACCTGGTCATGAATGATTATGGATAAAAACTAGAAGATGGGACGTGTAGAGAAGGGTGTCCATTGTTTTGCATAACATAGTGTGCCAAGTGACCTGTTTCCAAGCTCTAACACTCTACGATTCATTAAGATATTGAATAATTACCACCTTGAGACAAAGAAGACATTAAAAATGAAGAGGCACCTGGTCTTTTTTCTTCCAATCCGGTCCTGCACTTAAATTGGCTAAACCTCGGGCCATTTCTCACTCTCAGAACTGGACCCGGGCTCTACCGCCTTGGCTCTGCCTTGTCACGGTTCCGTGCATTGATTCACCTTCATGTCTGCTCCAGCAAAGGCTCATTCTCTGCTCTTTACCTGGGCCCCACACTGCCTTGATTTGTCCCATACCCACCATGCCACAGACGTCCTGAACTTTCGAGACTTCAGTTCACACCGCAGAAATGCCAGGTCTTACAGACAGTTCAAAAGCTCAGCTTCAAAAGCGAAGTTACGGGCTATTGATTAGAATGATTCTATCTGAGAAAAAGTGGTATTAATACAGTAACTTATAGTTTTTGTTTTGTTTGCTACCAGCAAGTCGTCGCTGTGCTTCACCAGTGCCATCTTAAACTGGATGTCCATAAAGTAGAAACAATTATCTCTAAAGGATCAAGTAATCCTTTACAATGTAATGCCTCTGTTTGTGACCTGATATGGGCTAATTTACTAAACTAATCTTTTTCCATTATTTCCAGATTTTAATCCAAGTATTCTCTTCATACTGCACTATAAATAAATCTTTGAGTAGGCTGTGAAGACTGGGTCCAGAAATGTATTTATTTATTTATTGCGACACAGTGCGGAACGGGCCCTTTGAGCTGCTCCGCCCAGCAACTCCAGGTTTAACCCGAGTCTAATCACCGGACAATTTACAATGACCAATTAACCTTCCAACCAACACTTCTTTCAATTTTGGGAGGACACCCGTGCAGTCATGGGGAGAACATACAAACTCCTTATAGATGGTGGTGGGAATTACAAGAATGATTTTACTGATAAGGGATACCATAGATACGGTTGGTCGAGAGAAAGAAAGGTTGTGTGGACATTTGCTGGAGGTATGACTGCTTCAGATAGGCAAATAAGTAAAACTGCTTACATATGTTCTTGACATTGGTTTGATGTGAACTTGAATATTGAGCTAATTATTGTCTATCCTACCTCACGCAAAGGCCATTTCACAATGTTCTTAGTTGTGAATAATAGAGTCCCACAGTGGCACAGTGGTGCTGGAGACTATTCTGATTTTTATCGAACTTCCTGTGAACACGGAGGAAGCAGAATGGCTGACAACATCCACCTGGACTTTGAAGACTATAGGGAAACAAGCTGGAAGATGGAATTAGTATGGCTAGGGGCCCATTGGTTAGCATGGATATAGTTAGCCAAATTGCCTATTTTCAATCCATGACTGACTTTTACAGCATATTTGACAGTTCATGGATTAAGACAAATGAGACTTTGAAAAATAAGAGTCTTTCATTTTGGGGGAAAAAAAGCCCAATTCATGTTAATCTTTCCCCTGCAGACCAACATCTGAGCAAAATTGCTTCTCTTTCTTTGGCAACTAGTTTGCAAAATCCTGTCCACAGAATTGTTCAGTGTTCTGAAATTGCTTGACTTTCTTAAATATCTGAGACAAAAGTGATGCAGGATCAAATATTGTACTTTTTCATAAAGACCAAACAAATATCTCTCATGGACCAAGTAAATGCATCTGATATCTCGTGATACAACTGGATGACTTTAAATTTTGTGAGATTCACAATCAAAGTTCATTGACTAAACAATGACTCTGGTTTACTAAGCAAAACTAGAGTCATTTTATGCTATTTCCTATTTTTCACCCAAAGGCTCCCTCTTTACACTGTACATTGATCTTTGTGAAGGCTGTGAAGGTTTTATGGGGTGCAGAAAAGATCTATGAAAATAATTATAGTGATGGGGCATCTTTGATTTTACTGGAAAAATCTGTTGAGAAGAGTCAATGTTTCTTGAAGTGGACATTGGATATAATCTTGAGGGAGAACAGTTTGTGTAGGAATGTGAGAGCAACAGCAAGAGTATAGGAAGGAGGGGCTTGCTCAGGATTTATTGTGCCACACTGCTTCCTTTAACGCTGTATAATTCTATAATGCTTATGAGCAAAGACCACTCTTGATGTCTATTTCTCTTCTTGTCTTGTGCAGAAATTGAAATCTTGTTTTTTTTTTCAAACAGAGTTTTTTTTGACATCTGATTTTCAGTCCTGGCATCACAAAATCTCACAATGCAGGTGATGGCAGTTTTGGTCATCATATCTCTGCCAGCTCTTTGAATGTGTTATCTTCTTAACCTTTCTGACGTTATTTCCCTGTATCAAAGCAGCATATTCCTTGAATAACCAGCTACATATTGAGAGTTAGTATTGAACTGTTGGCATCATCCTTTCAGTCACTGCATTCCACATCATAATACCATGGGTGTAGGTCAGTTGCAGATAGAAGTTTTGCACCTTAGTAGGTCAAATGTAAAGAGACAGTACACTGTTAAGGCAAGACTCTTAGAAGTGTTGATGAGCAAAGGGATTTTGGGGTCCAAGTTCATAGCTCCCTGAAAGTGGCTGCACAGGTTGATTAGGGTAGTTCAGAAGGGATATGGCATTCTTGCCTTTATTAGTTGAGGCACTGAGTTCAAAAGTCAAAAGTTATGTTGCAGCTTTATAAAACTCCAGTTTGGGCACATCTGGAGTATTGCATACATTTCTGGTCGCCCATTTTAGGGAGAATGTTGAGGCTTTGGAGATGGCACAGAATAGGTTTGTTGGGATGCTGCCTGGATTTGAGGGCATGTTCATTAGGAGGTTGCATAAACATGGGTTGTTTATTCTGGGGTGTGGAGGTTGACAGAGAAATAATAGAGGTTTGTAAGATTATGAGAACCATAGTACCTTTTTTTTTCCAGGGTTGTAATGTCTAATACCAGATGGCATACATTTAAGGTGAAAGGGGGTAATTTCAAAGTAGTTATGAAGAGCAAGTTTTCTACACTGAGAGGGCGGGTGCCTGGAATACACTGCCTGGGGTGGTGGTAGAGGCAGATACAAGAGAGACTTTTAAGAGACATTTGGATAGGCACATGAATGTGAGGAAAATGGAAGGATATGGGCATTGTATAGGCAGAGGAGTTTAGTTCAGTCAACCATCTGATTACTGGTTTAATTGGTTTAGCACAGCATTGTGGGCCGAATGGCCCATTGCTGTACTGTATTCTATTTTCTGTGCATAATTCCATGTAAAATGAAATCCTCCAAGTTCTCTAATGGACTGTTCTGGATATTTCAGTGAACAGTATGCTTTAGAGACAATTTTTGCATTAAAACTCTCTGCCCAGCATTCCTTCAAATTGGAAAGGATGATTGCATGTACTCTCAGATTTGGGTGGGACATGGGAGCTGCTGCCTCGCACCTCTGAAGAACTGGGTTCAGATGTGTCCTGTGGTGCTGCTGTGTCTGTGCAGTTTCCAAGGTCTCCTTGTGAACATCTGAGTTTATCCTGGGTCCCATTTTCCTCTAACATGCCAAATGTGTGCTGATTAGGATGTTAATTGGCTGAAAGCATTGTCCTTCATCAGTAATAGGCAGGAACATTAGGTTGGAAGGAGATGACATGGAAATTGGGTTAGAGTTGAAGGCAGAAAGATTGTGTGTGTAGATGCAGTGTGTTGAAGGATCTGATTCTGTGCTGCTTAACTTCAGAATTCTTTTCCAGTGTCCACATCTATTGCTGTTGCCCGCAGAAGGAAGTCAATTCTTGTCAGAAACAGCTGAGAACATCCTTTCTGAAGGGTTTTCTTTGGAGCTAGATCTTTACTATATTTAAATGACTTTTCCTTTGAGGCACCTTCCTGTGATGAGAGACCCAGGCGAGGATGGTTTGACCCAAGTGCTGGAGTATCTGACATTGGAATTGAGACATGATCTGAGATTGAAACAGTACAGAATACCAAACTAGATGCTAGATGATAAAACAGCTAGAACTGACAATTGAGCACCGAATCTCCATTCAGGCGCTCCTTAAATATTGAATCCTGCCACCAAAACCTGGCTGCCAATTAGTGAGATGGACCTGAATCCTTAAGGGGGTCACTCCTGTTATCCATATTCCAGAGAGGTAGAGCATCTAAACCCCAGAAGCTGACATGATTGAGTGAGTATCATAACATCTTCCAAACTTCCCTAACCGTGCACCTTATGGGATTAGCCAGAGCTGTGGAGCTAACAGATAAAATGAACATCACAAGGATGGAGAGCGCCATATTGAGATAGCCAATGCATCGAATTTGCATTTGTGAAAATCAATGGGCATTGAAAGAGGCAGAAGGTGAACAAAAATTACAAATTCATAATCTCACACTACTTCCCTTCTTATAAGGAATCCTTGTAATTGAAACAATATTGTTTCAAGACGCTAATCACAGGTTCCGATTTTTAACTTCATTACCAGCAATTATTTGTGGCTATTTTGTTGAGTCTGTATGACAACTGCTTATATGGAAGGGCCTCAGTCACTGGTCCCCTTGACAAATAACTGTTTAGCCATGGATTACTCTTGTACTCATTGATGAAGAATATTAACAGAGGTAAGTGGGCACAGCCTATCATTACATTACTACCTCTTCTTTCACCCTCTTCCCCTCCCTGACAACAGAATATTGGGAAAAATGAAAACCAACAAATCTTGAGTCAGAAATTGTCACAAACCATAAGGACCCATCGGTCTTGGGTTCAATTGATAATTGGTGCTGAAGCAGCTGATCACAGTGATGTTCCTAAATTTTGGTTTGGTAAGGGTATAAGAACAGGTTTCTAATCACCACTGCCCTGTTTTCATTATGATTCTTCAGCAAGAGAACAATATCATTATTTTAATTTCTTTTTAGTCAGTTGATTCACACGTTGCTTTTTTTTACAGTCATGGAATACAGACACTTACTTCTTGAGTGGGTGCCATCCAGAGAGTGACTGATACTGTTTGAGCTATATGATTACCCACTAGCCTATGCTATCTCCCTGGAGAGACTGGACAACCGAGAAAGTCAACTTGCCATACTGCTTTTTGTGATATAGTGCTGAACTGAGTTCATTTTCACAGGTCTTTTTCACTGTTTATAGGTTAACATTTCCATTGACATTTGCTATGGATATGCATATATTCAATTAGGAATATCTCACAGACTATTTTTGATTTATTACCAGCAGATAGAAAAATGGATTTATTATGTCTTGGTGAAGAAGATATTAACCTTGTGAAGGAATTATTTGTAAATTGAGACTGGTTTGTTCTTGTGCTGAATCAAGAAGTTTAGAAAATAAGTGCTCTTCTTATGGTCTAACACTTCCAGTGAACTTCAGCTAACGAAGGCAAGCATCCTGTTTGCCTGATCCACCACTATCTACAGTACCTGTGTGGCTGTTTTCGGGGGTTCTTGCACATGTACACCAAACTCTAGTTCTTTAATACTCCCTTGGGCCCTAAAATTTATTGTATATGTCTGAATCTTATTAACATAAAATTCCACCTGCCCACCTTAAAATATTGTTAAATCAGTATCATCTTCAACCTCCTCAATATCAACAATACCATAAATATTCATGGTCCAAGCATGGAAATGATTGAATTTGTGTATGCACATAATGCAGCTGCATTGTCCTGTCACTTTCTGTTTGATACATGTGTTCTTTAGTTCCCAATCCTTCTGCAAATAGAAACTATTCTTATTTAGCTGGACTCGTAAAAATGTTAAATGCTCTTTCAAATTAATTCCGAACCATTTTTGTTCTAAGAGGAACAGCTATTTTACCTTGTCACTAGGAATAACATTTCTGCATCCATACTAGTAAATTTATTCAGCACCCTCCCTAAGACACTGCCAATAATTCAGGGCCCAAATTTGCCCAGTTGAGGTTCCAGGTACAGCACAACATCCTTGCTTTTGAGATCTAGGTCTCTATGCACCAGGCCTTTTTTCACCTGCCATAGATCTGTGCACATACAGTATACCTGCACATATCTCTGTCCTTGTATCACCTTTAAACTGCACATTTTACTTCCTCTCCTCTTTTTTCCTCGTAAAATGTTTTCCTAAGCTCTTGATGTTAAGTTCTATTTCACACATGCCCATCCATACCACCAATCCATCCACTGTATGTCTTTTTCAAATGTATCTATTATGATTATGTTTATGATTATGAGGACACGCAGTCCCCTTTTATTGTCATTTAGTAATGTATGCATTAAGAAATCATAAAAATGTTTTTCCAGAATGATATCATGAAAAACACATGACAAACCGACTTAAAAATTAACAAAAACTACATAATTATAACATATAGTTACAACAGTGCAAAGCAATACCGTAATTTGATAAGAACAGACCATGGCACAGTAGAAGTCTCAGAGTCTCTCGAAAGTCCCATCATCTCACGCAGACGGTAAACCTCCAGCGCCGCCAACCTGCTGATGCAGCATCCTGGAAGCATCTGACCACAGTCCGACCCGAGTCCGTCCAAAAAACTCCGAGCCTCTGACCACCTCCCGACACCAATGCACTGAGCGCCATCTCTGTCGAGCGTTTCGACCTTGGCCCTGGCAACAGGTGATATGCATAGACAAGGATTTGGAGTCTACGTCTCCGGAGATTCTCGATCGCATAGTAGCAGCGGCTGCGAAGCAGGCATTTCAGAAGTTGCTCCAGATTTTCCTCTGCGCTTTCACGGCTGTCCTCATCTTCTCCTCCCTCCTCCCATCTCAATTTCTATCTACTTCCACTTCAGTGTTTATTTCTCTTCCAAAGTTTGATAATATACAGATTAGGAAATTTGGAAACATTTTAGAAAAATATAGTAAAAACAAAAGTAGTGGTTGTAGCACTAACTTTGGCGAAACACAGCTATGTACCTGAAAAATAATTGATCACATGTCTGCCCTGCTTCTCATTCATATACTAATCTGTACAATGTTGCCATTACCCCTTCTATTTCATGGGTTTCTCATCTGCTGAAAAGTTGGCTCTTTATTAATTTCCTTCCAGAAGTCTAGGTACATTAGGTACAAAGGTTCATTTTATTATCAAAGTACACAACTCTGAAATTTTTCAATTCTCTGGGTAGCCATGAAACCAAGAAAGGACAAAAAAAGGCAACATGATCACCAATCCCCGATCCCACCTCCCGACAAAAAAAAACAAAAACAGAACAGGCACATAGACCCCCAAATCCCTCCTCCCACACAAAATCTGAGCAAAATGGATCAGACACATCGATCCCTAAATCTTTCCTCCTGCACAAAAAAGCAAGCAAAATGGATCAGGCATATTGACCCCCAAATCCCTCCTCCCACACAAAAAAAACAGGATATAAAAACTACAAGACTGAGAAAAAGATTTTATAGCCCAAGTTGGAACATAATGTTGCAGTTATTCAAGTCACATTTGAGTACTGTTTAGCATCTTGGTCACCCTGTCATAAGAAGGACATTGCTAAACTGGAAAGAGTGCAGCAAAGATTTGCACTCCTCATCCTCATCCTCATCCTGAGAATATTATCAGGACACAAGGGCTTGAGTAATATAGAGATTTTGGACATGTTTGGTCTTTATTAAATGGAGAATAGGTGAATGTAGTGTGACCTTGTAGAAGCACTCAAAAATATGAGAAACATAGGGGAGTACACAGGGGAGTCCAAAAATAAGGGAGCATAGTTCACTTTGAGAGAGGAAAGATTTAATAGGGACCCAAGGAAGAACTTCATGCAAAAGGTGATGAGTATATAGAATGAGCTGCCAGAGGGTACCCACTCAGCTAGTCCACTCTTCTGATCAACGCATCTCCCTCTCAGCCCTGTCCGTCCATGTACTTTTCTTGCATGATACTATTGTACTTGTCTCAACCACTTCCTCCAAGGATGAACAGACTGTATCCACGCTGTATTGATCTATGATTCTGTACCCATGACATAGTATCAGCCATATTGTCCTCGACAACCTGCTCTACTACCTCATCAAAAATACTTAATAAAGCTAGTCAAGCCTGACTCGCTCTTAAAAAAATCCTTGCTCTCTTTCTTTCATTAATTGACACTTGTTCAAGCAACAATTAAGTTATTCCACATTTCCATTTTCACTATTAATCCTCACCACCAAAATTAATCCTCTCATCCTGCAATTGCAAAGTTAACACTTGTATACATTTTGAATAAACATGCAACATAATTGGTTCTCAAATATTGTCACCTTATCATCCTGACCATAGGATTTGAAGATTGTGGTCGGGACATCTGAAATCTACACACCTCCCTCATATACCCTGGAAATACATTATTTGAATCAAGCAGCTTATCTATCTTAATACAGGAAAATTTCCATTCCCTTCACCTGAGAACACATTTAGTCCATGCTGTTTCTCATGTGCCTTCTCTTTTCATATGACTTTGGCAGCACATTCTTCACTAAGATGAATATGTGCAAATGATACTTTTATTGACCACACTATTAATGTCCTTTTGTTCCATACCTAGCCTCACCCTTCCTCCTTCAGCCTGTTACTTTTGCATGTCCAGAGAAAGTCTTTAATATCCTATTTTGTATTCAATCTATTCCACGAGTCCCTCTTTGACTGTCATGTCATCTCAATTGTTCCCTCCGATCATCTTATGTTCAAACTGTTTCCACTTGCACTATCAAGCCTAAGGTGGTCAGCTGTCACATTTGTTCTGCTTTATTTTGTTCTCAGTCACTTTCTTCATCCAGGTTCTAGTCGCCCATGTTTCTCCTCACAAGAATATATTTAGACCAGCCCTAACTGACTTCCTTTTTAAACTATTCAATAACCCATCAGAATAACTTCTCCAGTTCCCTAGGCTTTCTCCAATACAAATGGTCTGATTCTATCTCACCTCTTTACTTCTGGTTTTGTGCCAAATGAAAAATCTCTTTAGTTGAGCATCCAGCTGGACTTCCAAACTTTATGTCTCGTTGATTTCTATCCACCTCTTTGGAAGATTTAAAATAATCAATTTCTCACCACTGTTCAAGGAAAAAAAAACATCTTGGATCACAAACACCATGACCAAGAAGTATCATTGGAATTCTGTTGGAGGAAAAATTAAACAAAATATACATATTTAATCAAAGTGCAAAAGACAGTGGATGAAATTAAAGATGAAAATGATGGAAGTATTTCTCACTAAAGAGAGAAAGAGGATTTATATTTCAGGTCCATGATCAATGTTATATGGATGTGTATTTCTGAATCAGGCTGAATGGGGTGTGGCAATGTAATTTTTTTGCTTTGTACTGTGTTCAGTCCTATGAATATTCAGAGTCTACATTTCAGTGTTGTAGCATTTGTAACTTGATTTCTCTGTACTATAATATAAAAGTTACAACATTTAAGCTTTAAAAAATCTTTCTGGGGATTTTAGCATTGCAGGCTGTGCCATTATTTAATTGTCCATCCCTAATTGCCCTTGAGAAAGTGGTGATGAGCAGCTTTCTTAAACTACTGCAGTCCTTATGGTGTGGGTGTACCCACAAATCTGACAGTACCTTATATACAGCATCACTTTATGGACATACGATCAATCTATGTACAGTATATAAGCTATCTTGTGTATTTATATTTATTGTGCTTTTTAATATTGTGTTCTTTATCTTATTGTGTTTGCTTGGTGCTGCATCGGATCCAGAGTAACAATTATTTCATATTCCTTTACAGCTGTGTACTGGAAATGACAGTAAGCAACCCGGAACCTTGAATCTTGAATTTTGAGGGAGTTCCCGGATTTTGATCCAGTGATGGTGAAGAAAACTCCGCCATGGATGGTCCCAAGCCTGGCTACAAAAGGAGGTGGGCTGGGTATGGGGCTAGCAAGCTCATGCCATAAACACCTGGAGTTATAGAAAAGCCAACTGAAACTCTGAAGACCACATTCCTGGGAGAGGAAGGATCTTTGATAGGCTAACCAGAGGTCAGCTTGAAAGACTTGCCCCGGACAGAGGATTCTGGCGAGCTGCTCTCGGCAGCCTTTGCCCCAGGAGGGGTGATGGACTCAAGTAAGTATGTAAGATGGTGAAGAAGTGTGGTACTTTTCTGACTCTGGATGGTATGTGGCTTACAAGGCAACTTCCAGGTGGTAGTGTTCCCCATGCTTTAGCTGCTTTTTCCTTCCAACTGGTAGAGTTCCTGGGTTTGGAAGATGTTGTCCAAGGAGCCTTATTGAGTTACTGCAGTACATCCTGTAGATGGTACAAACTCTTGCTACTGTGTGGGGATGGTGGAGTGAGTGAATGAATGTGGATGGGGTGCCTTTCAGATGGGCTGTTATGTCCTGCAGAGCTTCTTGAGTGTTGTTGAAGCTGCCCTCATCCAAACTAGGGAAAAGTATTCTGTCATAGCCTTGTAGATTGTGGAATGGCTTTGGGGAGTTAGGAGGTGAGTAATCTCCTGTATAATTCCTAGACTCTGACCTGTACTTACAGTAGCTTTTTGTATATGGCTACTGGTCAAAGGTAACCCCCCCACCACATATTGATAGTGGTGTATTTAATGGTAGGGGTAGTGCTATTGAATGTTAGGCTGTGTTAGCTGGATTTCCTCTAATTGGCTGACACTTGTGCAATGTGAATGTCACTTGCCTGAATATTGTCTTGACTTTGCTGCATTTGACTGTGGAATGCTTCATTTTTTAAGGAGTCCTGAATGGTGCTGAATATTCTGCATTTGTCAGCTATGCTACTGTGGGCGCCACGGTAGTGTAGCGGTTAGAGCAATGCTATACAGCTCGGAGCATCGGAGCTTAGAGTTCAATCCCGGCATCCTCTGTAAGGGGTTTGTATGTCCTCCTTGTGGGATGTGTGGGTTTCCTCCAGTTTGCTCCCACAGTCCAAAGACAAAGTAATCCAAAGTAGGTTAATTGATCATTGTAAGTTGTCCCGTGATTAGGCGAGGGTTAAATCAGTGGGTTGTTGAATGGCACAGCACAAAGGACCGGAACGACCTATTCCACACTGTCTCAAAATAAATAAATAAAACATCCCTACTTCTGACGTTATAACTGAAGAATGGTGATTGATGAATCAGCTGAAGATGGCTGAACCCAGGACACTGCCCTGAAGAACTGGTCTTTTTGCCGAGATGAATGACAGTGAGCTACATAGTTTTCAGTTTGAATTAAAATAATGCAGTGTACAATACAAAACTTCATTAGATCTTGCACAGTTCCAGGAGGATAAAGGGATGTAACAGCTGCAGAGAGAAAAGCAGATTCTCTTTATTGACAATGTCGATGTCGATGTTACAGGCACGGATTTGGCCTGCTGTTGTGGGCTGCAAGCATCTTCTGCTATGTGGGCTGCATTTCTGACTTGCGGATACTTTGGGTGATGAAAAAGCTGATACGAACAGAACTCTACCATAACCTGAGGAGGATCTGCATGTGGAATAGTAAAAATTATACTTGATTGTTGCCGTTCTGTTGGGTACTTGGCAAATCTCAAAATCTCTCGTTGACTGAAATTGGCAGCAACAAACAGTTCAGTTTAACTTCAGCAACCAACAAGATTTCACACAATAGATCACATAACGACAAAATGGGCACACAGAGTTCAAATTCCAAACTTTTTTTCTTGTCTGAATGATCTGTGGCTCTTTTTAAAATGTATTCAAATGCAGCTGTTCACACAGTACCGCCATATAACCATATAACAATTACGGCAGAGAAACAGGCCATCTCGGCCCTTCTAATCCATGCTGAACTCTTACTCTCACCTAGTCCCACTGACCTGCACTCAGCCCATAAACCTCCATTCCTTTCCTGTCCATATAGCTGTCCAGTTTAACTTTAAATGACAACATTGAACCTGCCTCAACCACTTCTGCTGGAAGCTCATTCCACACAGCTACCACTCTCTGAGTAAAGAAGTTCCCCCTCATGTTACCCCTAAACTTTTGCCCTTTAACTCTCAACTCATGTCCTCTTGTCTGAATCTCCCCCACTCTCAATGGAAAAAGCCTATCCACGTCAACTCTGTCTATCCCTCTCATAATCTTAAATACCTCTATCAAGTCCCCCATCAACCTTCTACGTTCCAAAGAATAAAGACCCAACTTGTTCAACCTTTCTCTGTAACTTAGGTTATAAAACCCAGGTAACATTCTAGTAAATCTTTTCTGTACACTCTCTATTTTGTTGACATCTTTCCTATAATTCGGTGACCAGAACTGTACACAATACTCCAATTCTGGCCTCACCAATGCCTTGTACAATTTCAACATTACATCCCAACTCCTATACTTAATGCTCTGATTTATAAAGGCCAGCATACCAAAAGCTTTCTTCACCACCCTATCCACATGAGATTCCACCTTCAGGGAACTATGCACCATTATTCCTAGATCCCTCTGTTCTACTGCATTCTTCAATGTCCTACCATTTACCATGTATGTCCTATTTTGATTGGTCCTACCAAAATGTAGCACCTCACATTTATCAGCATTAAACTCCATCTGCCATCTTTCAGCCCACTCTTCTAACTGGCCTAAATCTCTCTGCAAGCTTTGAAAACCTACTTCATTATCCACAACTCCACCTATCTTAGTATCATCTGAATACTTACTCATCCAATTTACCACCCCATCATCCAGATCATTAATGTATATGACAAATAACATTGGACCCAGTACAGATCCCTGAGGCACACCACTAGTCACCGGCCTCCAATCTGACACACAGTTATCCACCACTACTCTCTGGCATCTCCCACCCAGCCACTGCTGAATCCATTTTACTACTTCAATATTAATACCTAACGATTGAACCTTCCTAACCAACCTTCCATGTGGGACTTTGTCAAAGGCCTTACTGAAGTCCATATAGACAACATCCATCGCTTTACCCTCATCAACGTTCCTAGTAACCTCTTCAAAAAATTCAATAAGATTTGTCAAACATGACCTTCCATGCACAAATCCATGTTGACTGTTCCTAATCAGACCCTGTCTATCCAGAAAATTAGATATACCATCTCTAAGAATACTTTCCATAAATGTACCCACCACTGACATCAAATTCACAGGCCAATAATTGCTAGGTTTACTCTCAGAACCCTTTTTAAATAACGGAACAACATGAGCAATACACCAATCCTCCGGCATCATCCCCGTTTCTAATGACATTTGAAATATTTCTGTCAGAGCCCCTGCTATTTCCACACTAACTTCCCTCAATGTCCAAGGGAATATCCTGTCAGGACCCGGAGACTTATCCACTTTTATATTCCTTAAAAGCTCTAGTACTACTTCTTTTTTAATCATCATAGTTTCCATAACCTCCCTACCGATTTCCCTTATCTTACACAATTCAATATCCTTTCTCCTTAGTGAATACCGAAGAAAAGAAATTGTTAAGAATCTCCACCATCTCTTTTGGCTCCACACTCCGCCGTTCAAGAAATATGGTGTATTCTGTCAGTGATTGCACTTCAGACTGATGTCTGTTATAATTAACCTCCAACACAGTTACAGATATGAAAAATCTTAAGTTATGGCATTAGATATTTGGAAGTTAATAAACAATGCCGATTCTATTGCTTCAAACAAGCATAATCAAATCATGCAGTGATAATTGCTTGTTTTAATTATAATTCAGAGCAAAGCCTTTTGACGGGAAAATGAAAGATTAATTGAAGATTCCACAGACTTTATTGGACAAAATTTATTTAGTTACTAATATAGGTACCTAATTGACTTCAGTCATAAAGATAGAAAAGGTTGAACTACTTAGCAGGTTGGGCAGCATCCATGAAGGCTAATGCTTCAAGATCACTCAGTTTTCAGCAGAACAGATGGGTCATTACATGTCTTGCCTGAAATACATCAGTACAATTTAAAATCATTGAAGCATCCATCCAAACCCCATCATCTTGCTTTCATTTCACTTCAGTTGCATAATAACCAAACAGGTAAACTCAAGCTACCTATTTTGCAGTTTCACAGCAATCACAAGGCTTCATTATTGTGTTAATAAATGGGAATTGAGGAGGTCCAGAGGAAAAAGTTTGCACCAGGGAATTTCTAGTGTAATAAGGTTGAAGTAGATAAGGCAGTTAACATAGGTTATTGCTATGATGGGTCAGAAATGTACAATGGACAACTGAGGTCCTAGTGTACAATTAACAGAATGAAGTTTCAGGAGTCGTACAGAACTGATATTAGACAAAGTAATTAGAAACAATTTCTTAGGTGCAGAGGCATCAAAGAAATGCACTTTGGCAAAGCAACATAAAACTGTAGCCTGAAGCCAGACTGTGACTGAGGACAAAACCAATGAGTTTGTTACAAAGTTCAGCAAGTTATAGAAACAATGAGAGATGGCTGCATTTCAGAGATACAGTGGACGAGTCTCTTGAATTGTCTAGTGTTATATGATGGTACTGGTGTGCAGAGAAGTCCAGAAAGTCAATTCTCAAAAGGGATCCAGTGATCTTGGGGAAAAAACAAAGAGAAACCACTGCCAGAACTGGGTAGTAGAAATCTAAATTATTCAGCAGCACCATAGTGTTTATTGTTCAGCTTTATACGGCTGATCTATACTTTGAATATCAAATTCTATAACAATTTACAAAATAAAACTAGGAATTTAAAAATAGAAAATAAAAGTAGATAACTAGGTCCCTCTGTTTGGAAAGTTCCAGTGCATTAGGTTTGTGAATTACAAGAATGGGAAAATCCAATACAGATTTTGTTGTTTCTTCTCACCTTAATTATCTTTAATCTGCTTATTAGCTTTAACTGCAATCAGATCCAATTGCCTGCAATTTCTAAGCAATTACTTTCTGGTTAGTAGCTGCTAATGACATGACCAGAAATTCAACTAGTCACTTGATGCCAGAGGCAGCTATACACTCTATTATATTGTATAGGTGGGTGCTGCAAGAGTTCAGAGAGAAAACTTACTTAGTTGTGAGCAAGATTGTTGAGTCCGACTTCAGATGCTCCCTGAATGCTCTTGTACACTGTGGTGGTCTATTTAGAGTAGATGCAATCAATTTCTCACCTCTGCAATAGAAACAGAAAATTCATCACTTTGAACACTAACGCAGTTTCTCTTTGCACAGATGCTTTGTGATCTATTTATAATCTCAGTATAATATTTTCAAATTTCCAGCATTCACACATTTTATAGCTTTTGATTACTCCAGTGCAGTCCTATGAGATTTATTAATTATTGAATAGTGAAAAAAAAACAGATTGTCAGTTTTATTCTCACACTTTCCTGTTATTTTTTCACAATATAGAAATAGGTATCTGACCTATTGTGTCAATTCTTGCTTCTGGATTATTCCCATTCCCCATTTTATTGCCCTGTAATATATTCTCACTTAGATGCCCATCAAGTCTCTCCTGATTCCCCCGCCTCCGCTAACATGAAGGACGATTTATTACAACCAGTTAGTAGCCTGTCACAACAGCACAGCTGGAACTCACTAAGGCAAAGGAAAGGAAATGTACACTGTCTTCAGAAGAGATGGCAGAGAATTATTTGTGAGATAAATATTCAACTGTGAATTCAAACAAGCTTTGAGTATGCACAGTAGCACATCTAATAGAGCTGCAGCTACTGCCGAACAAATCCCACCACCCAGGTTCAGTCCTGACCCCTGGTGCTGTCTGTGTTGACTTTACATGTTTCCCTGTCACCTAATGGGTTTCCTCTGTGTGCCTGCTTTCCTCCCACATCCCAAGGCTGTGTGGCTTGGTGGAGTAAATAGCCTAAATCTGTAGAATCAGTTGTATGCATGTATGTGGGGGTGGGGAGTTAATGAAAATGTTGAAAGAATACAATGGCATTGGTCTGAATGGGTGCTTGATAGTCAGTGTGGAGTTAGTAGAATTAAGGGTCTATTTCTATGCTGTGTGGCATTGTGGTAATTATGAGCATAAGTGTGAAATTGTGCCCGTAACTGTAGGGCTGGTCGCTCATACAATAAAATACTGCCTCACAACAGGTACCAGCTTCTTTACTATTTACTATGGAGCCATCTGCAGACCCCGAGAGGACCAACATCACTTGAAGTTTAGCAAAGTTAAATTATCCTCCTTTCTTTATAGCGGATGAGGAATAATGATGGTTGATGAAACTAAGTAAGATTTCACTTTTTCCCTGATGCACTGTGATAGTTTTTTTCTGTGGCTATTATTACTAAGCCCAGTTGTTGCTGCTTTACAAAATTAGTTTTCTTAACAGTGCTCAAATACCCCAGTTGCCATGATGGGATTTAAATTCAGGTGCCTGGATGGATGTTCTGAACCCAAACGGAGACATACATTCTAATGCTGAGAATGTGTCACTTAAATAAAAGAAACCACAAGCAAATTTCCAATGGAAACTTTAACTTATTCTGATTTTTGTTGTACAAAGACTGTCATTTTCAAGTTTGGTTGGTTTCCCTAATGGAGAGGAGATCATACAGTGATTGCAATATTGCTGCAAACTTGTGAACCACTCTCTCATATTGAAGGAGCATTTTGGGGTCTGGGTAGAGCTGGAGGCTAGCGTGTGGTGGAAATAAACTTTGTGTCTCCTGCATTTGTGTAGGAGGGTTCCAGTTGGAATTACAGACCATAGAGGAATGGGCAAGAATACTGTCCATTGATTTGATCATGTAGAGCCAGGCAGGGGTGAGAAAATACTCTTCACTCACACTGAAAATGGTGGGAAATGACGTGAAGAAGCCACAGACTGTTGGGTTGGATGTTGAGACCAAGTAGAACCTTACAAGCATGATGAGAGGACATGGGAAGAAGGAGAGGAAGAGACATCAATTAAAGGGCTACCTGAGTACCAGAGGAAAGAAATATTCACTGAATAAAATTACAACAGAGGATTCCTTGAATCAAACATTTCAAGTGTGTAAAAACTCAAGATCAGATAGAATGCATAGAGAAGAAATAACTTCTCCAGAAATCTTTAATATGTCTTTGGGTAGTAAATTTGCATGGAGCATGATTATACAAAAGAAACAATAAATGGCTGAATAAATAATCATTTCTGAATTGAGTGGCACAGTAGTACAGCTGGTAGTGCCCCTGCTTCACAGCTCCTGTGACCTGTATTCAACCCTGATCTCTCTTGTGGTCTGCATGGAGTTTGTATGTTCTCCCTGTGACTGCATGTGTTTTCTCTAGGATCTCCGTTTTCCATTTTCCTCCCACACGCTGAAGATGTGCAGGCTGGCAGGTTATTTGGCCATTGTAAACTGTTCCCAATTGGGTTGGAGGGGTATTCGATAGGAATGTTGGAAAAATGTGGGGCGCATGGTAGCTTAGCGGTTAGCGCAATGCTGTTGAAGTTTGAGGCATTCTGGAGTTTGGAATTCAATTCCCACGCTATTCTGCAATGGGTGGAACGTGTGAGTTTTCTCTGTGTCCTCTGGTTTCCTCCCACAGTCCAAAGATGCATCAGATAGGATTATTAGTCTTTGTAAATTGTCCGATGGGTTTGTCGGGAGTTGCTGGGGCAGCATGGCTTGAAGGGCCAGAAGGGCCTACTCACATTGTATCACTAAATAAATAAAGTATTATCAGCTTGTGTTGATGGATAGCATGGATTTTGGTGGGCTGAAGGACCTGTTTCAGTATGGTACGACTCAATTACTCTGAGCTCATTGCAAAAGGAATGTTGGCCAGGATACTGGTATCTCCTGGTGGCAAGGGATCTTTCACAATCTCCAGAAGAGGAAAGCAAATGCTCATAAGCTTAATTTAATAACTAACACTCCCAAAGCTACACAGTTCCACATTGAATTGTGAGCCTCATCCTGTAATATAAGATGAAGCCACAAGTTTCTCATTCTTGGGTGAATGTCCTACCAAATGAGTCAAGCCAGTGTTTATCTGATTGCTGTTTTAGCTGCTTATTCAGGTTCTATCATATTTAGACAATAACTTCTGTAGTTATAGAAGAAAAAACTACTTTATCAGTATAATTGCACTTTTTGATTTGATTAAATCTTGATGTGTGAGGAGCCACCCATTTAAATGGCAAATTGTATTTCCAACCTGGATTAGGATGCACAAAGTTAATTATTTTCATGCAAAAACACTAAGACAATACAAAAATGTATTCTTTAAATAAAGATGTAAGCACAAATATTTCTGGACTTTATTTGACCATTGTCTTTTTCACATGATCACTTTCAGCAAGCATGGAACTTGTGGTCATGTATGTTGACGTTGGTTCATTTATCTTCTCCAGAACTTGGAGGCCTCTAGAAGTGCAGGTTTACTGCTTGAAAGAGTTTAGTTTCCAGATCTTCAAAATCTCTTTTCCTCATCTTCAAAATCTCCATTCCTCAAATGACCAAATCTTGCGCTGACTCATTGAAGGCAGTGGTGATTATCCTCATCATTGTATGCATTTCCTGAGAGGCACCTCTCCAAATGTGGGAAGTGGTCCATGTTTTCCAAGGCCTTTCTATAAACCTTTGTTACTGAAGGGCAGCATTGTGCAGTAGGAGCAGGCAGCAGAGGGCCTTTGAGTACTGAATGTAGGGCCTATTTTCCTATCCATTTCACAGAATGAGTCAAAAAAGGCCTGAAGCTTAAGCTTCATATGAACACAAACACTAGCATCATAAAGAAATGGTATTTTGATGACTGGGGTTCCAATGGCCTTGCTTCTGAACTGTAGGCATGGTTTCCCATTAATTCTGAGAAATGGCTTCAGTCCAGCGGGATGTTTGTTGGAGGTGAAATGCTACATTATGCTAAGAAAGGTTGAGAAAGCTGTTGAGCCAGTGATGAAGCTTTCTCTGACACTGGTCTTCACCAAAACTGCCTCCGTAGCAGATCGGTTGGTTGGGATCATGGTTTACATTCCCACATGAAACAAGTGCGAGATACTGAAGCCATCTCACAAAGTGCCACTGGTAAGACCACTTCCAATAGATGCTTCTCCTGACAAAAAGCTTGGAATATGGTCTATCCATAACAATATATACAAGTAATTTTCAAGATCTGCTTCCCTACTACCAAGGTACACAGGGACATCCTCCTTTATTGGCAACAAGCTTCTTGAAGGATCGCAGTCTTGTTCAATGTGCCACATCCTACAGTAGCCTTAACATGCAGCCGTCAGTGTTTCCTATGAAACCCATGGCAAGTTCAAAGGTACAATTTAATGTCAGAGAAATGTATACAATATACATCTTGAAACGCTTTTTCTTTGCAACCATCCACGAAAACAGAGGAGTGTCCAAAGGAATGAACGACGGTTAAATGTTAGAACCCCAAAGTCCCCCCCCCACGTGTAAGCCGCAGCAACAATCCCCCCTCACCCCCACTGGCAAGAAAAAAAACATTGGCACCGCCACCGAGCACTCAAGTGTGAACAAAGCAATAGCAAAGACACAGACTTGCAGTTACCCCAAAGACTTCACGTTTCACCCTGTTTTCGACATTCCGCAGGTTCTGTCTCTCCCTAATAAGGGAGAAAGAGATGTCTCCATTTTCCCAATGAGTGGGGAGACGTAACAAACAACTCACTGGTTCACAATGTTAAAGGTCCGCTACGTCGCTTTTTTCGAGCTCTGTGCCTGAAGATCGCAAAGATCCTGGGTCTCCAGGCACGCAGCAGATATCTTAACTCCCCCAACAACACATGGGTTTCCTGTTGTGATACCGACCCTTGATCATCCCACCTCCAGAGCCCCGGGATCCTAGGCTTCTGAATTCATGCCGAACTCTTAGGCCGAGACCTTGGTGAGTCGAACAATGGCCAGTTATGGAACCCTGAGTGCGGGTCCCATTCCCGCAAGGAACCATAGTCAGCGTATAACTCCAGGTCAGGCTCTTCAAAAGAACCCTGAAAGGGAAAAATAGAGATATTAAAGACGGAAATAGAGCTGTTTCTGAAGATGCAAGCAAAAGAGTTGCCGTTAGGCGTCATTAACCCTCCTAAGCTCCGCCTTCTGTGCCAACATTTCCACTCAAGTGACTTTTGGCCTTCCTGCCTTCCGCATTGCCAGGATCTGCTGGTCCCTCACTGATCCTACTTTCAGCACCATGTAAGAAAGGCCAGACACCTATATCTTCTCTGTTGTCTTCTTTTAAGCCTCAGTAACATGCTCTGGGCAATCCTGTGTCACATTCCCATGCACTGTCTCCGGATGTCACCTGACTGCTTCTTTGAACAATGAGGCCTTCATATTAACGTACACCACATAGTGTACTCTATGTTACATTGGGTATTCTATTTATTATAAATTATTATAAATTACTATGATTCAACATTGCACATTTAGATGGAGACGTAATGTAAAGATTTTTACTCCTCATGTATGTGAAGGATGTAAGAAATAAAGTCAATTCAATTCAATTCAATTCAATTCACTTTCTCCCAATGAAGTCAGATTGACAGACTCTTTAGAGCAGGGGTTCCCAACCTTTTTTATGCCATAGACCAATACCGTTAAGCAAGAGGTCCATGGACCCCAGGTTGGGAACCCCTGGTTTCTATTCCCCTTTCCATTTTCTTTTCCCCATTTTCCACTTAGCAATATCATGCTTAGCTCATGGTGGTAGTAGACCTGCCAATGTTTCATTTGCCTCAGCCCTCCTTCAAGCTGCAATACCGCCTTCTTTCCATCATATCATTGAGTTTATCTGTTCTGTCCTTTCCAAATCCCCAAGACTTCTAGAATGCTGGTCAGCTTAATTAAAAATTCTGTATGGTTCATGGACTGGATGAATGTCAGCCTTACTCATAATATTTCACACAACCACCACCATGGCGTCTTCTGTTACTCTCATGAGCAGCAACAGCCCACTCTCCCCATAGGCTTCAGTTGGGTTCCTTGATGTTAGACAATAGACAATAGGTGCAGGAGTAGGCCATTCAGCCCTTCGAGCCAGCACCGCCATTCTCTGTGATCATGGCTGATCATCCACAATCCCTTTTCCTGCCTTCTCACCATATCCCTTGACTCCTCTCTCTTTAAGAGCTTTATCTAACTCTTTCTTGAAAGAATCCAGAGAATTAGCCTCCACTGCCTTCTGAGGCAGAGCATTCCACAGAACCACAACCCTCTGGATGAAAAAGTTTTTCCTCAACTCTGTTCTAAATGGTCTACCCCTTATTCTTAAACTGTGGCCGCTGGTTCTGGACTCCCCCAACATGGGGAACATGTTTCCTGCCTCTAGCATGTCCAATCCCTTAATAATCTTATATGTTTCAATCAGATCCCCTCTCAACCTTCTAAATTCCAGTGTATACAAGCTCAGTCGCTCCAATCTTTCAACATATGAAAGATTATGTTAGTGCCAAGACCGAACTAGCAACAGAAGATCCTTTAATTAAGGTAGTCATTCTCAAACTAAACAACTGTGTCTGGTACAGCAATGTATGAAAGTTATACAACATGGTACCCTCATACTTGTGTAAACCATAGGAATCTTCAAAGCGAAACTTGAAGAGGTGGGTCTCCTGAGCCAAATCTTTTACTAAAATAATCCTATTTGCAAATGGTGGAGTGCCTCTGGCTCTCCCAGAATTAACAGAGGAACTCAGGATTATTCACCAAGTTACTGGCATGAGTAAAGTGGGTAAAGGATTTTTCTAGCATTAACATGGATGTCTAAAATTTCTTTGAAGTTTTCAAAATTATAACAGACAAACAAGCAAGATTATTTGACCAGTAGACAAGAAGGAGGAATGAAGGATTATTTGACCAGAGACTACTCTGGTGTGAATGCTTTGGAGAACAATCATCATTCTGTCCCCTTGTCATTTTCAATGGTTCAACCCTTCCTTGATAGGTTATGGACCTCTGAATGTAGACTTAGTACTTAAATCATCGACTGTGATTGAGAAACACTCTAGCTTGTGGGATACCAAGTGGTCCAAGCTGATGATTAAATTAACTAATGCAGAGGAAGTGGCAGTGGCTCAGTACAGCACCAACTCTGAGTTATTCTGCTGGGCCATACTGATTGGTGCTCACCTTGAAAGTATAGCATATTTTCTTCTACCCAATTATCTGCATTGGTAGTTACATGATCATAACTCAGATTATTTTAGTTGTGTCTGACATTTAAATAAGTACCATTTCACATAACTCAGCATTCAGAATTGATCGGATTGTGAGATATTACAGATAAAGTCAGAAAGTCTTTTGTCTTTATATTTCTCATGACATCAGCATACTTTAATAGGCTGTTACATTTCTTATTGACTCGTTTTATTATTTACCAAGGACTTATAATGCCAGCAAATAGATCTTCCATGATCCGGTGTCTCTTTGAGAAGCAGGGAAAGAGATATTGATACCATCCTCTTGAGTGAGTAGGAAATGTGAGTCAGCACATCATCAGAAGCAGGTCCTGGGATGGTTCTATATCATTGATTCTTGTCAGAGGCAATGAACCAAGTAATGATATGCAGCACCATTGGATAAGATACCAGTTATGTCATATTTTAGGCATGGAGGAAATTTTGCTGCCAACTTTGATAATTGTATTCTGTGAGTTAAGCCCTTTTCTTTTTGAAAGATGTACATTAATTGCCTTGAAGATACATCTTGGACTTAGATAGACCTGTAAGTTAGACGTGTGAGTTCAAGTTGCTCATTAAAGATTTAAGATCATTCAGTGGAAGGCTGTGATGTCAGAGGCGCTTTCTGTTTGATAAAATATGTGACTATTTGATCAGGTGGATGGAAAAGGTTCAACTTTCATTCTGTGTGCCTCAGTTTCCGAGGAGATGTGGATTGTATATTGGGAGAGAGAGTTCAAAAGAAGCAAACAGATCTTTTGGGACAACCTGTGCACAACAGTTCCTGAGGAGATGCTGGATTGTACATAATTAGGCACTTGGCCAGGGCAAATAAAATGGTTAGCTTTAAAAGGAGTGTCTATTGCAGGAGTGGGCCAATGTTAGTGCGGGAAATTCGGCCTTTGCCATATAGAGATCTTGGCAAGGGGAGGCGAAGCCTTTATAAGGCTCTTCTTCATTATTTTCATTGATTTTTTTTCTTTCCTTACAATTGCACAGTTAAAGCAGTAGAGATGCCAGGCAGAATAGTGGAATTCTCCTCTTGTGGGATGTGGGAAGGCAGGGAGAACTTCCGTGTCCCTGGCGACTACATCTGCAAGAAGTGCATCGAGCTGTGGCTTCTTTCAGACCGTGTTAAGGAATTGGAGCTGGAAATAGGAAGATCATACATTTTAACATGTGGCTAATGAGGTGGTGCAGGAGGGATGGCTTCAGATTTTTGTATCATTGGGCTCTCTTCCAGGGAAGTTAGGACCTGTACAGAAGGGATGGTTTGCACCTGCACTGGAGGAGAACCGATATCCTTGCAGGATTGTTTGCTTGTGCTGCATGGGGTGGGGGGGGGGGGGGTTTCAATTAGAGTTGCAGGGGGATGAGAAGGAGAGGATTAGAGGAGCAGATAGTGAAATGGTTACATGGAAAGAAGTTGCTAAGCTTACACACTAACATAAGCTAAATGAGAAAACAGCCAGCATTCCCTTCATTTATTTGGGACACTATGCCACTTACTTGGGGCAGGAGACTTGCCAAGCAGTTTCTAACCAGCGTCAGACACAAGCGCATGGCCATGAGACACTACACCTTGATTAGAATGAACAGTTTTTAAGTAGCATCAGTTTGCATGCACTTGTGTTCAAGACACAATGATTTTTGTCACTGATAGTTGGTGAGACAATTCAGAACTGTTTTACTCACTGTGATTTCAAGCAATCAGGTTTTGAGATGCCAGAAACAGCTGGGAGTGAGAATGAGACAATTTCACTATTTCAGTAACTTAGGAACTAAAAAGACTTTGATGGTATCAACAATCATTTGAGTATTATAATAAAAATGACAATTTAGAGAATGTAATCATTGATAGCATTATCTACACTAGGCGTTTGCTCTGATTTTGTTCATTTAGTCAATCAAAAGAATGCATACACTGGACAAATTCTTCTGTTGATAACTATTAGAACCTAATACACAGTTTTATAGTACTGTAGTAGTTTTAGTTGTGTTCTAATTTGTTCTCTATTTTATTTAAGTATGTAATTTGTTACTCAATTAAATAACAATTTGCCATTTTTATACTTTTTTAACTATTTCCATGAACGGATCTAGTGCTTTCCCGGTATTTATGATGAGTGAACTCCTCCTGGGCTTCCAGCCGGGTACAGATATAGATTTTAACTGACGTTTTGATGCCATCTTCATCAGGGATGATGCCTAGGCATGTCTAGTCTGGTGGTATAAGTACCCCCATTGTCCGTCCTTCCGGATTGGTTAGTCCTCATCCAATCAGGTTTCTGCTGTCCTACCTTGTTTATGATCAAATTCCAGTTCTTACTTAGTGAGGCTTTCATCTTTGAAATAAAACTAGAAGAAAAGAATTTTACAATGTCTTCCTTCACCAGGTGGTCCCAAAAGCCATTGGTACGGCACAGTAATTTTGTGCCATCAAAGTCAATACTATGGTCATTGTGAATGCAGTGTTCTGCTACCGCTGGTTTGTCCAGCTGACCCAAACGGATACACCTTCTGTGCTCCTTGCCCTGTCTGGCCGACACACACTGCGTATATTATCCCTAATGAAGATGGCAGAGTTAAAATCAATACCTGTACCTGGCTGGAAGCCCAAGAAAAGTTTATTCATTATTTCCACGAAACTTCGGCTAATTGGGGCAGTCACTTAATTGGGCTAAAATGTACAGGTCGCGATGTGTCCCAATTAAGTGGAATCCACTGTATTTCAAGATACTGAGTATTGTGGGAAAAGTGAATGAGCCTAAGAAATGGATCAACATGTGGAATTATGAATTTGTAGCCATTACTTTGTCTTGGTTGCAAGAGGAGCAGGACTAGCTGCTCAATGTTTCAGGTTTCTGTTTCAGAAGTGATAGAACAGGAGGGATTAAAGGGGAAGGGGTAGTATTACTAGTCAGGGAGCATGTCACAGCAATATTCAGACTGGACAGACTGGAGAACTCGTCTACTGAGGCTGAATGGGTGGAACTGAGGAATAGGAAAGGGATGACCACGTTAAAATGATAATGTTATAAACTACCCAATGGTCAGTGGGACCTCGAGGAGCAAATTTGTCAGGAGATCATAGGCAGTTGTAAGAAACATAAGATTGTGATAGTAGTTGATTTTAACTTTCCACGTATTGACTGGGACTCCCATCTTGTAAAAGGGCTGGATGGGATAAAGTTTGTCAAATGTGTTCAGGAGAGTTTCCTTAATTAGTACATAGAGGTCCCAATGAAAGAGTGCAATACTAGATCTGCTATTAGGGAATGAGACAGGGCACGTGACTGAAGTTTTGTGTAGGGGAACACTTCACATCTAGTGATCACAATGCCATTAGTTTCAAGATATTTATGGAGGATAGGTCTGGTCCTTGGGTTGAGATTCTAAATTGGAAACACAAACTTTAATGGTATCAGAAATGATCTGGTAAGTGTGGAATGGGACAGGTGGCTTTCTGGCAAAGGTTTACTTGGTAAGTGGGAGGTCCTCAAAAGTGAAATTTTGAGAATACAGAGTCTGTATTTTCCTGCCAGAATAAAAGACAAGAAAACCTTGGTTTTTGTGAGATATCGAGTCCCCAGTTATAGAAGGTGCACAGCAAGTAGAGGCAGGAAGGAGCAAACAAGGTACTTGAGTATAAGAAATGCAAGCGAGCACTTGAGAAGGAAATCAGGAGGGCTAACGGAAGGAAAGGATTTGCTCTAACAGACAAGGTGAAGGAAAATTCCAAGGCCTTCTACAGATATATTAGGAGCAAAAAGACAAAACTGGTCCTCTGGAAGGTCAGACTGGAATCTATGCATGGAACTAAAAGAGGTGGGGGAGAACTTAAATGCATTTTTGCCTCATTGCTTACTCAGGAGACATTCACAGAATCTATAGAAGTGAGACAAAATAGTAGTGATGTCATGGATCATATACAGATTACAGAGGAAGTGTTTGCTGTATTGAGGCAAATTAGGGTGGATAAATCCCCAGGGCCTGACAAGATGTTCCCTCAGACCTGGTGGGAGGCTAGTGCAAAAATTGCAGGGGCCCTACCATAGATATTTAAGACATCCTTAGCCATAGGTGCCAGAGAATTGGAGGATAACTAATGTTGTTCTATTGTTTAAGAAAGGCTTTAAGAATAAGTCAGGAAATTATAATCTAGTGAGCCTGACATCAATAGTGAGTAAGTTATTGGAATGTAGTCTAAGTGACCCGATGTATAAGTATTAGGATAGATGGGCTGATTCGTGATAGTCAACATGGCTCTGTGCATGGTAGGTTCTGTCTAATGAATGTTATAGAGATTTTTGAGGAAGTTACCAGGTATGTTGATGAAGGCAAAGCAAAGGATGTTGTCTTTATGGACTTCAGTTAGTCTTTGACAAGGTCCTCCATGGGAGGTTGGTCAAGAGGTTTTAGTCGCTTGGCATTCAAGATGAAGTAGTAAATTGGATTAGATATTTGTTTTGTTGGAGAAACCAGAGAGTGGTAGTAGATGCTTGGAGGCCTGTGATGTGCTGTGCTGTGCTGTAGGGATCAGTGCTGGGTCCATTGCTGTTTGTTGTCTATATCAATGATCTGGATGATAATGCGTTAAACTGGATCAGCACATTTGAAGTTGACACTAAGACTGGTGTTGCAGTCGACAGTAAAGGAGACTAGCAAAGCTTGCAGTGGGATTGGACCACTTGGAGAAATGGGCTGAAAATGGCAGATGGAACTTAATGCAGACAAGTATGAGGTTTTGCTCATACCCTCTAAGAAACTCACAGCCATTTGTGTATCAGTTCATGCTCTGCCTCCCCCACGTGTGTAAACTTTCTTGCTCCCCCACCAATTTATTCCATTTTTTTCAACCATGATGTCTGACAAATGGCCTGCAACTTACTGTAAGGGTAATACATCTAAGGTATCTAGGAAAAGCATTAGCATGGATGTGAAACTGCAAATGATACGGTGTGGGGATGTTAATGAAGGCGATTTTGAAGAGTTACTACATTCTCATGGTTGGAGCTTTAATAACAAAGAACTTCAAGAAATAGCAGAGCAACACATCCTGGGCGAATCTGAGAACACGATGGAGACAATAAAACACCAGCAAGGAACTTCACCACAAAATTCCTCAGCGCTAGCATCACCGGGATCACACAAATCATGGACCAGCTCATCGATAATGACCCTGACTGGGAACGAAGCGATAAGACAAAGAGAAGTGTTCTCGACACGATTTCCTGCTACCGATAACCTTTTCATGAGAGGAAACAAGAACAGGCAGTCAAGTTTTGATGCCTGCTTGAAGAAGAAGCCAAAGTTAGAGGTGGACCCTTAGCCTGGTCCCTGCTCTAGGATGTAACCACCACCCACTTCCCTCCCCTGCTGCTTTGATGTGTTGCTGCTCCACCTTTGCTTTACCTGTCTGTTACTCCACGAATCACTGTGTATACATAAAATAACATATCATATATCTTGGATTGGTCTTTTTTTAAAATCAGGCACACACGTCCATTCACTTAATATTATAATGAACCCACGTAGTGCTCCACCTCTGAGGAAAGCATCCTCAGTGGTAAGTGGGGTCTGAGTGTACAGGAGTTGGGATGTTATGGTGAAATTGTCTAAGGCATCGAGTATTGTGTGTGGTTCTGGTCACCTATTTACAGAAAGTATGTAAATAAGTTTGAAAGAGTGCAGAGAACATTTACAAGGATGCTGCCAGTACTTGCTGATGAGTTATAGGGAATGGTTGAATAGGTTAGGACTTTATTTCTTAGAGTGTAGAAGAATGATGAGAGATTAGATAAAGGTAAACAAAATTATGTGAAGTATACATAGGATAAATGCAAGCAGGGATTTTTTTCCCATTCAGGTGGATGGAACTATAACTAGAGATCATGGGTTATGGGTGAAAGCTAAAATGTTTAAGGGAAACATTTGGGGGAACTTCACTCAGAGTGTGGAATGAGCTTTCAGTGGAAGTGGTGGATGCAGGTTCAATTTCAACATTTAAGAGAAATTTGAATAGGTACATGGAAGCGAGAGGTATGGAGGGTTATGGTTTGGGTGCGGTTGATGTGACTAGGCAGATTAATAGCTTGGCAAGGACTGATGGGATGAACAGCCTGTTTCTGCGCTGTGGTGTTCTATGACTCTGTAACTACTGTGAATTAAATTTCCTGTATTCCACTACTAACCTTAGTATGGTATCCTAGCACATTAATAATTCCCAATGAAGCACAGGGAATTCAAAATCAGATTTATTATCACTGACTTAGATGGCATGACATGAGTTGTTTGTGGCATCAGCACAGTGCAAAGACATATAACTACTATAATTTACAAAAATTTACCAAAGATAAAGGAATAACAAGCTGGTGTTCATGGTCGCATGTACCATTCAGAAATCTGATTGTGGAGAAGGTCAGTTTCTGAATCACAGAATGAGAATCTTCAGGTTTATTTATCTCCTCTCCCATGGTAGTGATGGGAAGAAGGTATATCCTAGGTGGGAAGGAGCCTGAGTGATGGATTCCACCTTTTTGAGACACCACCTCTTCAATTCTTCTGAGTGTCCAGGCTATTACCTACCCCACAATCAGATTAAGAAACATGATGGCTTGCTGAGTATTTCCAGTATTTTGACTTTTTCCATTTTCATTGAAACAGCTTATTCAACCATTACTTATACTTTGATAATAAATGTGCTTTGAACTTTGATTACTGTTTGTGTAACCTTTTTACACATTATGGCTGCTGAGTTTCCCAAAGTTGTGAAAGATGACAAATAAATTTTCCTTCTTTCTTTTCCACCATTTTCTTCCATCCTATGAGGGATTCCTTCCTTCGAACAGTTTGTCATCTCCAGTTGCTTTCGTGATGGATATGTGCAGCTCTGCAGTGTGAGCTGTGGCATTCGGTTTATTTGACCACTGTGCTGCTTTACCAGTAGGGAATGAGTCAGAGAAAGTACGTGATTGAACCATTCATGTGTTCTCTCTGTAATATTTATAAAAGAGGCTATTACTGTGTAAATGAGGTAAAATTAATCTTAAATTGCTACTACAGATGTGTGTGCTTTTTTTTGGCGGATGTGAATGACATTAACCATTGCCCTAATTTTGCAAGGGTTTATCCACATCAGCTGTTCTCTGGATGATACCCTGTTTCAGCGTCTACCCCAGAGGATGATGTGATGTCTACAATGAATCAGATGTTGAACCCGAACTGCAAGTTCCTTCTAAGTTTGGTGGAATGCCTAGGGTGTGGGTAGGGAAAAGTGGATGCTGGTATTAATGTACTAGAGCTTGGGTTCTTCTTTGGTTTTTCAAATTTATTATCAATGTGACATTAATTCAAAACTTCCAACATGAGCTGTTGCATGCAGAGGTCGGATGGAAGTGATCCTCAGTGCAAAGAGGATCTTCAGCAAAGCAAGTGCTGATGCTTGAATAGCAACTTGGTTGTACTCTCCAATACAGGGGAACCTCTGGCACTTGACTCTGATCCTGTCACCTCACACGTGTGAACTTTAGCTTCAGAGTGCTCAAGGATTGCCACTTCCACAACCCCAATACCAAATGAAGGCAGTTGCACTCCAATTAAAGAAGAATCACTTTGCACAATATTTTGGTCAAGATGTTTGATGAATAATTGGATGTTCAAAAATTCACCTTGGTAACAGATCATAAGCCTCTCCCTCAACCATACTTTGGCAAAGTCAGCAACACCGACTTGCAATGAAATGGACTCTTAACCTCACAATCTACCTTGTTATGATGTTGCACTTTTTTGGTAGCTTTTACTCTTTATTCTGCATTGTTCTTATTCTAGCTCAATGCACGGTGTAATGATTTCCCCTGTATAAACAGTATGCAAGTCAAGTTTCTCACTGTATCTTGGTACAAGCAACAATAATAAACCTCTGCCCACTACCCTTGCAGTATTGAGGACGCAGCACTGGGTGTACAACTCCAGATCTGTACCGGTTTTCTCAGAACAACACAAATGCCAAGGTGCTGTCTCGACTGTTGTGCAAGAATCATGCAGGAAATGGCGATGAATGAGTAGCAAGTCAATATCATGTATTGGGGAAAATCAAAGTCTGCAGATGTTGGAAATCTTAAAAAAAAAACACCCAAAAAGGTTGGAAACATTTCACAGTCAGGCAGAATTTGTGGGAAAAGGGCACTACCACTTCAGGTCGAAGACCTCTTGTCTTAACCCTTTGTCAATTGCCTGATCTGCTGAGTATTTTATGTTTTTATATCACATATTGGGAACTCCAATTGTGGTATCAAGTGATGTTGTGACAGAAACAAATTAGGATTATTTCCTTTTAAAAGTCTGGGATTTGGCTCTGATGGTTTGGTCAAACTTCCTGAGGGATATGACACTTCATCTTTTCTTTGATAACAGGGATCAGACTTCCACAGATCAAGACTGCATGTTGTGGGCTTTCAGATTCAGAATATTTCCACAGTTCAAGGACTAGCTTACATGTGACCACCCTCCACCAATCCTGACTCTGGTATTTTTTTTGCATGAAGGCCTCCGTGTGAGGCTAATACCTGGTGGTCAGGACTGGATCAAATTGTAGACATAAGGGATTCTGTAGATGTTGGACGTCTTGACCACCAGACACAAATTGCTGAATGAACTCAGCAGGTCAGCCACATCTTTGGAAAGGAATAAACAGTTGACATTATGGGCAGACATTTTGGGATCAAGTCATAGAGTTTAGTGAATCAGCGTGGGCCTTGTGTTGGTGCAACCTTGCCTGAATCACTGTAGCTGCAGTCCTGGGCCATAACTATTGTACATGGGACCTTCTCATGGGATCCACCCTGGGGCAGACTAACAACGTTTGTTGGTTATGATTGACATTAACTGAAAATAGCTGTAAGTATTCCTCACACAGCTAACCATGATTAACTGGACTGTGAACTAGAGCAGTATAACACTAGACAGGCCATTCAATGCACTAAATGACCGAGGAATCTCTGTACCTTCTGCTTTTGAAGGGAGCATGTGTCAGGCAACAGGTGTCAGTTTGTTGAGCATGAATTTGAGTACTTCCTGAAATTAAATAAGAAACGTAGAAAACCTGCAGCACAATACAGGCCCTTCGGCCCACAATGCTGTGCCAAACGTGTACTTACCTTAGAAATTGTCTTGGATTACCTATAGCCCTCTATTCTTCTAAGCTCCATATACCTATCCAGGAGTCTCTTAAAAGACCCTATCGAATCCTCCTCCACCACCGTCGCCGGTGGCCCATTCCACGCACTCACCACTTTCTGCGTAGAAAACTTATCCCTGACATTTCCTCCGTACCTACTTCCAAGCACCTTAAAAACTGTGTCCTTTTGTGTTAGCTATTTCCGCCTTCGGAAAAATCCTCCGACTATCCACAAAATCAAGGCCTCTCATCATCTTATACACCTCTATCAGGTCACCTCTCATCCTCCATCACTCCAAGGAGAAAAAGCCAAGTTCACTCAACCTATTCTCATAAGGCATGCTCCCCAATCCAAGCAACATCCTTGTGGATCTCCTCTGCACCCTTTCTATAGTTTCCACATCATTCCTGTAGTGTGGTGACCAGAACTGAGCACAGTACTCCAAGTGGTGTCTGTCCAGGGTCCTATAGAGCTGTAACATTACCTTTCAGCTCTCGAACTCAATCCCACGATTGATGAAGGCCAATAAACCATTTGCCTTCTTAACCACACAGTTAACCTGTGCAGCAGCTTTGAGTGTCCTATGGACTCAGACCCCAAGATTCCTCTGATCCTCCACACTTCCCATTATTTTATCTCCATCATTTCGTCCTGCAACTAATGGGAAGAATAAGATGGAGTGAATCCCCCTCCCTCCCTACAGCTTCATGATCTTAAAAACGCAAACAACAGGAATTCTGCAGATGCTGGAAATTCAAGCAACACACATCAAAGTTGCTGGTGAACGCAGCAGGCCAGGCAGCATCTGTAGGAAGAGGTGCAGTCGACGTTTCAGGCCGAGACCCTTCGTCAGGACTAACTGAAGGAAGAGTGAGTAAGAGACTTGAAAGTTGGAGGGGGAGGGGGAGATCCAAAATGATAGGAGAAGACAGGAAGGAGAGGGATGGAGCCAAGAGCTGGACAGGTGATTGGCAAAAGGGATACGAGAGGATCATGGGACAGGAGGTCCAGGAAGAAAGACAAGGGCGGAGGGGGGAACCCAGAGGATGGGCAAGGGGTATATTCAGAGGGACAGAGGGAGAAAAAGGAGAGTGAGAGAAAGAATGTGTGTATAAAAGTAATTAACAGATGGGGTACGAGGGGGAGGTGGGGCATTAGCGGAAGTTAGAGAAGTCGATGTTCATGCCATCAGGTTGGAGGCTACCCAGACGGAATATAAGGTGTTGTTCCTCCAACCTGAGTGTGGCTTCATCTTTACAGTAGAGGAGGCCGTGGATGGACATGTCAGAATGGGAATGGGGAGACCTAATCAGTTCCCCTCTACCACCACTCTGCTCCGTCTAGTGGAATTAGTCCTTACTCTTAATAATTTCTCCTTTGGCTCCTCCCACTTCCTCCAAACTAAAGGTGTAGCTCTGGGCACCCGTATGGGTCCTAGCTATGCCTGCCTTTTTGTTGGCTTTGTGGAACAATCTATGTTCTGTGCCTATTCTGGTATCTGTCCCCCACTTTTCCTTCGCTACATCGACGACTGCATTGGCGCTGCTTCCTGCACGCATGCAGAGCTCGTTGACTTTATTAACTTTGCCTCCAACTTTCACCCTGCCTTCAAGTTTACCTGGTCCATTTCCGACACCTCCCTCCCCTTTCTAGATCTTTTTGTCTAATCTCTGGAGACAGCTTATCCACTGATGTCTACTATAAGCCTACTGACTCTCACAGCTATCTGGACTATTCCTCTTCTCACCCTGTCTCTTGCAAAAGCCCCATCCTCTTCTTGCAATTCCTCCGTCTCCACCGCATCTGCTCTCAGGATGAGGCTTTTCATTCTAGGATGAGGGAGATGTCCTCCTTTTTTAAAGAAAGGGGCTTCCCTTCCTCCACTATCAACTCTGCTCTTAAACGCATCTCCCCCACTTCACGTACATCTGCTCTCACTCCATCCTCCCGCCACCCCACCAGGAATAGGATTCCCCTGGTCCTCACCTACCACCCCACCAGCCTCCGGGTCCAACATATTATTCTCCGTAACTTCCGCCACCTCCAACGGGATGCCACCACTAAGTACATCTTTCCCTCCCCCCACTCTCTGCTTTCCGCAGGGATCGCTCCCTACGCAACTCCCTTGTCCATTCGCCACCCTCCCCCCCCATCCCTCCCCACTGATCTCCCTCCTGGCACTTATCCGTGTAAGCGGAACAAGTGCTACACATGCCCTTACACTTCCTCCCTTACCACCATTCAGGGTCCCAGACAGTCCTTCCAGGTGAGGCGACACTTCACCTGTGAGTCGGCTGGGGTGATATACTGCGTCCGGTGCTCCTGATGTGGCCTTTTATATATTGGCGAGACCCAACGCAGACTGGGAGACCGCTTTGCTGAACACCTACGCTCTGTCCACCAGAGAAAGCAGGATCTCCCAGTGGCCACACATTTTAATTCCACATCCCATTTCCATTCTGACATGTCTATCCACGGCCTCCTCTACTGTAAAGATGAAGCTACACTCAGGTTGGAGGAACAACACCTTATATTCTGTCTGGGTAGCCTCCAACCTGATGGCATGAACATCGACTTCTCTAACTTCCGCTAATGCCCCACCTCCCCCTCGTACCCCATCTGTTACTTACTTTTATACACACATTCTTTCTCTCACTCTCCTTTTTCTCCCTCTGTCCCTCTGAATATACCCCTTGCCCATCCTCTGGGTTCCCCCCCGCCCTTGTCTTTCTTCCCGGACCTCCTGTCCCATGATCCTCTCGTATCCCCTTTCCCAATCACCTGTCCAGCTCTTGGCTCCATCCCTCCCCCTCCTGTCTTCTCCTATCATTTTGGATCTCCCCCTCCCCCTCCAACTTTCAAATCTCTTACGCACTCTTCCTTCAGTTAGTCCTGACGAAGGGTCTCGGTCTGAAACGTCGACTGCACCTCTTCCTAGAGATGCTGCCTGGCCTGCTGCGTTCACCAGCAACTTTGATATGTGTAGCCTCATGATCTTATTTTCTTTCCAGTGGCTAAGTGATCTGCTGGAGGAACTCAATAGGTTGAATAGCATCTGTGGGGTGGGAAGGGGGAGGGGTTGTCAACATCTTCCGTCAGATTGTTTGTTGTTCTGGATTCCAGCATCTGCTGTTCCTTGTGTCTTTTCTCTCCTTCCCAGTTCTGAAATGACAGCTGAATTTCTCTTCCCACAGACGTGGTCTGACCTGCTGAGTACTCCCAGCAAGTATTTTTATTTCAGATTTCCAGCATCAGCAGATATTTTGTTTTGATTTTTTTCTACTTCTCATGTCAGCCCTCATTACATAATCCCCTCTGCACTACTTTTAGCAATTTATTCCTATGCATAATCATTTAGTGTTACGCAAAGCCATCATTAATTTCTGGATTAATTCTTGTAATTGCAATGAAGTTCGTCTGAAAAAGGTACCCCAGGATTGGGCATGTCAGCATTTAGATCAGTGATATATTTCCAGCCCAGAATGCTGCACAAAATGGAGTGCAACCTGCTGGGTGGTATTGCTGCTCGATAGCTACTACCCTTGTCATTGCTGATGCTGGAGATACCAAGGTGCTGTTAGAATAGCCTGGGAAGTTGCTGCAGGGTGGATCACATTGAAAGTCTTGTAATACAAGAGTGAACTAATGAGTTTATTAAGAATTTAGAAGTATTCTGTTCAGGCTTATCTTCATTGCCAGTTTTCCTGAAACCATTTTCTTAATTGAACTGATGTCAAATACTGACTTTTGTGGAAAGTTCTCCAAATGACTTACTCAAGCAGATGTGTGTTTTAATGAAGTACAGGAACATTACAATTGTACATTTGGATGTTCATTCGGGTCACTACATCCCCTTGGATCTGCAAAGACTGCAGTTAGGTGTTGGAGAAATAAAGTTTCCTGTGTTCTACCACTCTCCTCAGAGTAGTAACTTTGGTGTAATTCCTTTCATCGGACAAGGTTTTGAATCCTTTGATGTTATTCCTGGAATGTCTAGGAATCAATGTGGTCCTGTTTCCGTGCTGATTGATTCTGTGGCTCTATTATCCCCTTATATTATATTAATTTATAACATTAGTTATGTAGAAGAGATGCACCAAAATGGTACTGTTGTAATTGGGGAGAAAGGAGAAACTGAAGTTATTCTCTTTGAACAAAGAAGAGGAGCCTGATCCTGCTCAAGTTCAAGAATGATTTTCAAAGAACAAATAAGAAAATATTCCACTTACAGGAAGGATGAATGACCAAAGTGTGAGACTTAGGTGACCGGGAAGAGAGGGCGAGGACACAATTAGTTAGCATTAGGAAATAACAACTAGCCACTGCAAATCTAATAATAAAAGCTTAAGAGATAGCAGACTGGGATTCCTAGCCAATACCTGAAGTTCTGCACTCCACTCTAGCTAACTGCTGATTCTTGTGCACAGGTGTGGCTTAATGTTTAATTGTGCGTGGGTTTGCATGTTCTCACCATGACTATGTGGGTTTCCTCCATGTGCACCTGTGCTCCGTCCTGTTGGTTTGAGAAATACTGCACCATGAGAAGGGATGTGCTGGGCAACCAATGGGTGAGTGTGGGGGTGGGGTGGGGTTTGAGTAGTTGGAGGTCACTTGACATAACTCCACCAGAGCTGGGAGCACGGTGAACAAGTCTGCAAGTTATTGGCAGTTTTACGTCGCACCCAATGTCTACCAGGAATGGGAAATTGCTGGTATTATTGTCACATGTATCAAGCCACTGTGTATTTTTGTGTGGCAACGAGACAGATCATTCCAGACGCTAATACATCAAGGTTGTACATAAGGGGGAATAAAAGAGAAACAGAATGCAGAATATACAATTACCAGAGGAAGTTGCCATGCAGATAAATTGGTAAAATGGATTGAGACATAAATTTCTGCAATGAAAGTCTAGGACCTGCATGCTCAATTGTACGTTCCCTTCAGTTATGGTTAGAAGTAATCGGCTGAAACCTCAGGGGCCTCCTGTGCACCACTCGGGCTGGTTGTAACACGAGTATAGATCAGTCGGGAGGGAAACATAACCATGAATTAACAAAGAACGCAATGCATTCATCTCCACTCTTTGCTTTTGTGTATAAATAATTTACAAAGTTTTAATGTACTGTTAACATTCTCAACAGAAATATTATCGTGTTTCCTTTCAAGCAACACACATCAAAGTTGCTGGTGAACGCAGCAGGCCAGGCAGCATCTGTAGGAAGAGGTGCAGCCGACGTATCGGGCTGAGACCCTTCATCAGGACTAACTGAAAGAAGAGATAGTAAGAGATTTGAAAGTTGGAGGGGGAAGGGGAGATCCGAAATGAGTCGAAAAGTTGAAGAGCCAAAGAAATTATAGATGGGGAGCAGTAAGAGATGGTTTCACTAAACTTCCGTCGAAGAGAAGATTTAAACTTCTTCAGTGTAGGCATCACCAGAAGAGGCTTCGCAGTAGTGAATTTAAAAACGCAAACACGAGGAAATCTGCAGATCCTGGAATTTCAGGCAACACACATAAAAATTGCTGGTAAACGCAATGGGCCAGGCAGCATCCATAGGAAGAGGCACAGCCGATGTTTATATCTGTCTGTCAGAACAAACTAAATGTCAGGAAACATGAAACTAACATTTATGAGGCATCTGATCTTATAATAGCTGGTTTCAGTTGCTTTGAATTTTCTTACATGAAATATATCAATAAGAAAACATCCAGTAAAAAATATTCATTGCGTGCTAGGACGAAGGCAGCAAAAACAGAGCAATTCCTTGTAACTATGATCTTGATCACCCGTTTTACTTCACCGCCATGACGTATTTCCTGTGTGACACAGCATTTGCACCAGTTTAATTCAGATGTCAACAACAGGAATTCTGCAGATGCTGGAAATTCAAGCAACACACATCAAAGTTGCTGGTGAACGCAGCAGGCCAGGCAGCATCTCTAGGAAGAGGTACAGTCGACGTTTCAGGCCGAGACCCTTCGTCAGGACTAACTGAAGGAAGAGTGAGTAAGGGATTTGAAAGTTGGAGGGGGAGGGGGAGATCCAAAATGATAGGAGAAGACAGGAGGGGGAGGGATGGAGCCAAGAGCTGGACAGGTGACTGGTAAAAGGGGATACGAGAGGATCATGGGACAGGAGGTCCGGGAAGAAAGACGGGGGGGGACCCAGAGGATGGGCAAGAGGTATATTCAGAGGGACAGAGGGAGAAAAAGGAGAGTGAGAGAAAGAATGTGTGCATAAAAATAAGTAACAGATGGGGTACGAAGGGGAGGTGGGGCCTAGCGGAAATTAGAGAAGTCGATGTTCATGCCATCAGGTTGGAGGCTACCCAGACGGAATATAAGGTGTTGTTCCTCCAACTTGAGTGTGGCTTCATCTTTACAGTAGAGGAGGCCGTGGATAGACATGTCAGAATGGGAATGGGATGTGGAATTAAAATGTGTGGCCACTGGGAGATCCTGCTTTCTCTGGCGGACAGAGCGTAGATGTTCAGCAAAGCGGTCTCCCAGTCTGCGTCGGGTCTTGCCAATATATAAAAGGCCACATCGGGAGCACTGGACGCAGTATATCACCCCAGTCGACTCACAAGTGAAGTGTTCCCTCACCTGGAAGGACTGTTTGGGACCCTGAATGGTGGTAAGGGAGGAAGTGTAAGGGCATGTGTAGCACTTGTTCCGCTTACACGGATAAGTGCCAGGAGGGAGATCAGTGGGGAGGGATGGGGGGGACGAATGGACAAGGGAGTCGCGTAGGGAGCGATCCCTGCGGAATGCAGAGGGGGGGGAGGGAAAGATGTGCTTAGTGGTGGGATCCCGTTGGAGGTGGCGGAAGTTACGGAGAATAATATGTTGGACCCGGAGGCTGGTGAGGTGGTAGGTGAGGACCAGGGGAACCCTATTCCTAGTGGGGTGGCGGGAGGATGGAGTGAGAGCAGATGTACGTGAAATGGGGGAGATGCATTTAAGAGCAGAGTTGATAGTGGAGGAAGGGAAGCCCGTTTCTTTATAAAAGGAAGACATCTCCCTCGACGGTTGCTAGTCCTCAATCAAGAGTGTGGTTCCAGTGCACAGGTTCTTGAGTTTGCCCAGTAACTGGGTTGCCAATTGTATTTAGTGAGGCTGAATATGAAACGAATGTCACCCTGATGACTCAATCATCTGAAAAGTAAACAAAAATTTCTTCTGGGACTAATAAACCTTATGAAGTCTAAGCATTCTTTGCCTGTCCACTCTGTGGCTTTACTTAATGTCCCGGTCTTCCCTAAGCTGAGCACCTGTATTCTATTCTTTCAGTACGGCAGATGCAACTGGCCTGACCCTACACCCTTCTGGCCAAGCATTTCATCATTGAGATCATCTCTCACCCATCCTGCTTCAGAATCCTCAAGCACACATTAATATTCCAGAGAATATGTTACTATTCCTTGGAATTGGAATTGGTTTATTATTGTTATGTGTAGCAAAATACATAGAGCAGTACAGGCCCTACAGCCCACAACATTGTGCTGACCTTTTAACCTACTCCAAAATCAATCTAACCCTTACCCACCTCCATTTTTCTTTCATCATTACAGTGAAAAGCTTTCCTTGCATTCTGTCATTACAGATCAGATACACCCAGTGCATTGAGGTAGGACAATGTAAAATAGTAACAATGCAGAATAACATGCAACAGTTACAGAGAAGTTGTAGTGCAGGTAAACAATGAGGTTCAAGATCATAACAAGGTAGATTGTAAGATCAAAAGCCAGTTTATCACAAACCTCACTTTCCTTGAAAATGAAGATTAAAGCATGCGAAGAAAACATTTAATTTCGATAGGTACATGTAATGTCAGAGAAGTGTATACAATATACATCCTGAAATTCTTTTTCTTTGCAAGCATCCATGCAAACAGAGGAGAGCTCCAAAGAATGAATGACAGTTAAACATTAGAACACCAAAGCCCTTCCACAGCTTCCCTCTCCCACACACAATCAGTAACAAGTCAACAATCCCACCTCACCCCCACCAGCAAAAAAAGGATCAGTGTTCTCCACCAAACACTCAAGCATCAAATATTTATTGATGGTTGATGGCCTAAGGTAGAATGAAATGAGTTATTAACTTCAAACTTTCTGCATAATCACTCAAAGAGTTGAACTGCACGTGCATGTAACAAGAGCTGTATAACTCATTTCCTTCTACCTTAGGGCACCAACTTATCAATCACCCCTGCTGTGGACCACTTTCTGGAGGCCCAAGACGCCGACTTCTACA
>NC_092395.1:44803712-44836805 GCF_030028105.1 Mobula birostris
CTAGGGACTTGAGGCGAGGCTTGGCAGGAGGCAGGAGGCTGGAGTCGTCAGGCTTAAGGCTAGAGGATAGAGATTAGAGGCGAGGCTTGGCAGGAAGCAGGAGGCAGGAGTCGTCAGGCTTGAGGCTACAGGCTAGAGACTTGAGGCGAGACTTGGCTGGAGGCCAGAGACTTGAGGCGAGGCTTGGCAGGAGGCTGGAGGCCAGAGACTTGAGGTGAGGCTTGGCAGGAGACAGGAGGTTGGAGTCGTCAGGCTTGAGGCTGGAGGCTAGAGACTTGAGGCGAGGCTTGGCAGGAGACTGGAGACTTGAGGCGAGGCTTGGCTGGAGGCAGGAGGCTGGAGTCTTCAGGCTTGAAGCTAGAGGCCAGAGACTTGAGGCGAGGCTTGGTAGGAGGCTGGAGGCCAGAGAATTGAGGCGAGGCTTGGCAGGAGGCTGGAGGCCAGAGAATTGAGGTGAGGCTTGGCAGGAGGCTGGAGGGCAGAGACTTGAGGTGAGGCTTGGCAGGAGGCAGGAGGCTAGAGTCGTCAGGCTTGAGGCTAGAGGCTAGGGACTTGAGGCGAGGCTTGGCAGGAGGCAGGAGGCTGGAGTCGTCAGGCTTAAGGCTAGAGGATAGAGATTAGAGGCGAGGCTTGGCAGGAAGCAGGAGGCAGGAGTCGTCAGGCTTGAGGCTAGAGGCTAGAGACTGGAGGCAAGGCTTGGCAGGAGGCAGGAGGCTGGAGTCGTCAGGCTTGAGGCTAGAGATCTGAGGTGAGGCTTGATGCGAGGCTTGGCAGGAGGCTGGAGTTGTCAGGCTTGAGGCTAGAGGCTATAGACTTGAGGCAAGGCTTGGCAGGAGGCAGGAGGCTGGAGTCGTCAGGGTTGAGGCTAGAGGCTAGAGACTTGAGACGAGGCATGGCAGGCGGCTGGAGGCCAGAGACTTGAGGCGAGGCTTGTCAGGAGGCTGGAGGCCAGAGACTTGAGGCGAGGCTTGGCACGAGGCAGAAGGCCAGAGACTTGAGGCGAGGCTTGGCAGGAGGCTGGAGGCCAAAGACTTGAGGCGAGGCTTGGCAGGAGGAAGGAGGCTGGAGTCATCAGGCTTGAGGCTAGAGGCTAGAAACTTGAAGCGAGGCTTGACAGGAGGCAGTAGGCGGGAGAATTCAGGCTTGAGGCTAGAGGCTAGAGACTAGAGGCAAGGCTTGGCAGGAGGCAGGAGGCTGGAGTCGTCAGGCTTGAGGCTAGAGGCTAGAGACTTGAGGCGAGGCTTGGCAGGAGGCAGGAGGCTGGAGTCGTCAGGCTTGAGGCTAGAGGCTAGAGACTAGAGGCGAGGCTTCGCAGGAGGCGGGAGGCTGGAATCATCAGGTTTGAGGCTAGAGACTTGAGGCGAGGCTTGGCAGGAGACTGGAGACTTGAGGCGAGGCTTGGCAGGAGGCAGGGGGCTAGAGTTGTCAGGCTTGAGGCTAGAGGCTAGAGACTAGAGGCGAGGCTTGGCAGGAAGCAGGAGGCTGGAGTCGTCAGGCTTGAGGATAGAGACTTGAGGCGAGGCCTGGCAGGAGGGAGGAGGCTGGATTCTTCAGGCTTGAGGCTAGGGATTTGAGGTGAGGCTTGATGCAAGGCTTGCAGGAGGCTGGAGTCGTCAGGCTTGAGGCTGGAGGCTAGAGACTTGAGGCGAGGGTTGGCAGGAGGCAGGAGGCTGGAGTCATCAGGCTTCAGGCTAGAGGCTAGAGACGAGGCGAGGCATGGCAGGAGGCTGGAGACTTGAGGCGAGGCTTGGCAGGAGGCTGGAGACTTGAGGCGAGGCTTGGCAGGAGGCTGGAGGGCAGAGACTTGAGGTGAGGCTTGGCAGGAGGCAGGAGGCTAGAGTCGTCAGGCTTGAGGCTAGAGGCTAGAGACATGAGGCGAGGTTTGGCAAGAGGCTGGAGACTTGAGGCGAGGCTTGGCAGGAGGCTGGAGGGCAGAGACTTGAGGTGAGGCTTGGCAGGAGGCAGGAGGCTAGAGTCGTCAGGCTTGAGGCTAGAGGCTAGGGACTTGAGGCGAGGCTTGGCAGGAGGCAGGAGGCTGGAGTCGTCAGGCTTAAGGCTAGAGGATAGAGATTAGAGGCGAGGCTTGGCAGGAAGCAGGAGGCAGGAGTCGTCAGGCTTGAGGCTAGAGGCTAGAGACTGGAGGCAAGGCTTGGCAGGAGGCAGGAGGCTGGAGTCGTCAGGCTTGAGGCTAGAGATCTGAGGTGAGGCTTGATGCGAGGCTTGGCAGGAGGCTGGAGTTGTCAGGCTTGAGGCTAGAGGCTATAGACTTGAGGCAAGGCTTGGCAGGAGGCAGGAGGCTGGAGTCGTCAGGGTTGAGGCTAGAGGCTAGAGACTTGAGACGAGGCATGGCAGGCGGCTGGAGGCCAGAGACTTGAGGCGAGGCTTGTCAGGAGGCTGGAGGCCAGAGACTTGAGGCGAGGCTTGGCACGAGGCAGAAGGCCAGAGACTTGAGGCGAGGCTTGGCAGGAGGCTGGAGGCCAAAGACTTGAGGCGAGGCTTGGCAGGAGGAAGGAGGCTGGAGTCATCAGGCTTGAGGCTAGAGGCTAGAAACTTGAAGCGAGGCTTGACAGGAGGCAGGAGGCGGGAGAATTCAGGCTTGAGGCTAGAGGCTAGAGACTAGAGGCAAGGCTTGGCAGGAGGCAGGAGGCTGGAGTCGTCAGGCTTGAGGCTAGAGGCTAGAGACTTGAGGCGAGGCTTGGCAGGAGGCAGGAGGCTGGAGTCGTCAGGCTTGAGGCTAGAGGCTAGAGACTAGAGGCGAGGCTTCGCAGGAGGCGGGAGGCTGGAATCATCAGGTTTGAGGCTAGAGACTTGAGGCGAGGCTTGGCAGGAGACTGGAGACTTGAGGCGAGGCTTGGCAGGAGGCAAGGAGCTAGAGTTGTCAGGCTTGAGGCTAGAGGCTAGAGACTAGAGGCGAGGCTTGGCAGGAAGCAGGAGGCTGGAGTCGTCAGGCTTGAGGATAGAGACTTGAGGCGAGGCCTGGCAGGAGGGAGGAGGCTGGATTCTTCAGGCTTGAGGCTAGGGATTTGAGGTGAGGCTTGATGCAAGGCTTGGCAGGAGGCTGGAGTCGTCAGGCTTGAGGCTGGAGGCTAGAGACTTGAGGCGAGGGTTGGCAGGAGGCAGGAGGCTGGAGTCATCAGGCTTCAGGCCAGAGGCTAGAGACGAGGCGAGGCATGGCAGGAGGCTGGAGACTTGAGGCGAGGCTTGGCAGGAGGCTGGAGACTTGAGGCGAGGCTTGGCAGGAGGCAGGAGGCTGGAGTCGTCAGGCTTGAGGCTAGAGGCTAGAGACATGAGGCGAGGTTTGGCAAGAGGCTGGAGACTTGAGGCGAGGCTTGGCAGGAGGCAGGAGGCTGGAGTCTTCAGGCTTGAGGCTAGAGGCTAGAGACTTGAGATGATGCTTGGCAGGCGGCTGGAGGCCAGAGACTTGAGGCGAGGCTTGGCAGGAGGCTGGAAGCCAGAGACTTGAGGCGAGGCTTGGCAGGAGGCTGGAGGCCAGAGACTTGAGGCGAGGCTTGGCAGGAGGCTGGAGGCTGGAGTCATCAGGCTTGAGGCTAGAGGCTAGAGACTTGAGGCCAGGCTTGGCAGGAGGCTGGAGGCTGGAGTCATCAGGCTTGAGGCTAGAGGTTAGAGACTTGAGGCGAGGCTTGGCAGGGAACAGAAGGCTGGAGTCTTCAGGCATGAGGCTAGAGACTTGACGCGAGGCTTGGCAGGAGGCAGGAGGCTGGAGACTTCAGGCATGAGGCTAGTGGCTAGACACTAGAGGTGAGGCTTGGCAGGAGGCAGGAGGCTGGAGTTGTCAGGCTTGAGGCTAGAGATTTGAGGTGAGCCTTGATGCGAGGCTTGACAGGAGGCAGGAGGAAGGTGTCGTCAGAATAGAGGTTAGAGGATAGAGACTTGAGGCGAGGCCTGGCAGGAGGCAGGAGGCTGGAGTCGTCAGGTTTGAGGCTAGAGGCTAGAGACTTGAGGCGAGGCTTGGCAGGGGGCTGGAGACTTGAGGCGAGGCTTGGCAGGAGGCAGGAGGCTGGAGTCTTCAGGTTTGAGGCTAGAGGCTAGAGACCTGAGGCGAGGCTTGGCAGGAGGCTGGAGGCCAGAGACTTGAGATGAGGCTTGGCAGGAGGCTGGAGACCAGAGACTTAAGGCTTGAGGCTAGAGACTTGAGACAAGGCTTGGCAGGAGGCAGGATGCTAGAGACTTCAGGCTTGAGGCTAGAGGCTAGAGACTAGAGTCGAGGCTTGTCAGGAGCAGGAGGCTAGAGTAATCAGGCTTGAGGCTAGAGATTTGAGGTGAGGCTTGATGCGAGTCTTGGCAGGAGGCAGGAGGCCAGAGACTTCAGGTTTGAGGCTAGAGGCTAGAGACTTGAGGCGAGGCTTGGCAGGAGGCTGGAGGCCAGAGACTTGAGATGAGGCTTGGCAGGAGGCTGGAAACCAGAGACTTCAGGCTTGAGGCTAGAGACTTGAGGCAGGGCTTGGCAGGAGGCAGGAGGCTGGAGACTTCAGGCTTGAGGCTAGAGGCTAGAGACTAGAGTCGAGGCTTGTCAGGAGCAGGAGGCTAGTTTTAAGGCTTGAGGCTAGTGATTTGAGGTGAGGCTTGATGCGAGGCTTGGCAGGAGGCAGGAGGAAGGAGTCGTCTGTCTAGAGGCTAGAGGCTAGAGACTTGAGGCGAGACTTGGCTGGAGGCCAGAGACTTGAGGCGAGGCTTGGCAGGAGGCTGGAGGCCAGAGACTTGAGGTGAGGCTTGGCAGGAGACAGGAGGCTGGAGTCGTCAGGCTTGAGGCTGGAGGCTAGAGACTTGAGGCGAGGCTTGGCAGGAGACTGGAGACTTGAGGCGAGGCTTGGCAGGAGGCTGGAGGCCAGAGACTTGAGGTGAGGCTTGGCAGGAGACAGGAGGCTGGAGTCGTCAGGCTTGAGGCTGGAGGCTAGAGACTTGAGGCGAGGCTTGGCAGGAGACTGGAGACTTGAGGCGAGGCTTGGCTGGAGGCAGGAGGCTGGAGACTTCAGGCTTGAGGCTAGAGGCCAGAGACTTGAGGCGAGGCTTGGCAGGAGGCTGGAGGCCAGAGAATTGAGGCGAGGCTTGGCAGGAGGCAGGAGGCTGGAGTCGTCAGGCTTGAGGCTAGAGATCTGAGGTGAGGCTTGATGCGAGGCTTGGCAGGAGGCTGGAGTTGTCAGGCTTGAGGCTAGAGGCTATAGACTTGAGGCAAGGCTTGGCAGGAGGCAGGAGGCTGGAGTCGTCAGGGTTGAGGCTAGAGGCTAGAGACTTGAGACGAGGCATGGCAGGCGGCTGGAGGCCAGAGACTTGAGGCGAGGCTTGTCAGGAGGCTGGAGGCCAGAGACTTGAGGCGAGGCTTGGCACGAGGCAGAAGGCCAGAGACTTGAGGCGAGGCTTGGCAGGAGGCTGGAGGCCAAAGACTTGAGACGAGGCTTGGCAGGAGGAAGGAGGCTGGAGTCATCAGGCTTGAGGCTAGAGGCTAGAAACTTGAAGCGAGGCTTGACAGGAGGCAGGAGGCAGGAGAATTCAGGCTTGAGGCTAGAGGCTAGAGACTAGAGGCAAGGCTTGGCAGGAGGCAGGAGGCTGGAGTCGTCAGGCTTGAGGCTAGAGGCTAGAGACTTGAGGCGAGGCTTGGCAGGAGGCAGGAGGCTGGAGTCGTCAGGCTTGAGGCTAGAGGCTAGAGACTAGAGGCGAGGCTTCGCAGGAGGCGGGAGGCTGGAATCATCAGGTTTGAGGCTAGAGACTTGAGGCGAGGCTTGGCAGGAGACTGGAGACTTGAGGCGAGGCTTGGCAGGAGGCAGGGGGCTAGAGTTGTCAGGCTTGAGGCTAGAGGCTAGAGACTAGAGGCGAGGCTTGGCAGGAAGCAGGAGGCTGGAGTCGTCAGGCTTGAGGATAGAGACTTGAGGCGAGGCCTGGCAGGAGGGAGGAGGCTGGATTCTTCAGGCTTGAGGCTAGGGATTTGAGGTGAGGCTTGATGCAAGGCTTGGCAGGAGGCTGGAGTCGTCAGGCTTGAGGCTGGAGGCTAGAGACTTGAGGCGAGGGTTGGCAGGAGGCAGGAGGCTGGAGTCATCAGGCTTCAGGCCAGAGGCTAGAGACGAGGCGAGGCATGGCAGGAGGCTGGAGACTTGAGGCGAGGCTTGGCAGGAGGCTGGAGACTTGAGGCGAGGCTTGGCAGGAGGCAGGAGGCTGGAGTCGTCAGGCTTGAGGCTAGAGGCTAGAGACATGAGGCGAGGTTTGGCAAGAGGCTGGAGACTTGAGGCGAGGCTTGGCAGGAGGCAGGAGGCTGGAGTCTTCAGGCTTGAGGCTAGAGGCTAGAGACTTGAGATGATGCTTGGCAGGCGGCTGGAGGCCAGAGACTTGAGGCGAGGCTTGGCAGGAGGCTGGAAGCCAGAGACTTGAGGCGAGGCTTGGCAGGAGGCTGGAGGCCAGAGACTTGAGGCGAGGCTTGGCAGGAGGCTGGAGGCTGGAGTCATCAGGCTTGAGGCTAGAGGCTAGAGACTTGAGGCCAGGCTTGGCAGGAGGCTGGAGGCTGGAGTCATCAGGCTTGAGGCTAGAGGTTAGAGACTTGAGGCGAGGCTTGGCAGGGAACAGAAGGCTGGAGTCTTCAGGCATGAGGCTAGAGACTTGAGGCGAGGCTTGGCAGGAGGCTGGAGGCCAGAGACTTGAGATGAGGCTTGGCAGGAGGCTGGAAACCAGAGACTTCAGGCTTGAGGCTAGAGACTTGAGGCAGGGCTTGGCAGGAGGCAGGAGGCTGGAGACTTCAGGCTTGAGGCTAGAGGCTAGAGACTAGAGTCGAGGCTTGTCAGGAGCAGGAGGCTAGTTTTAAGGCTTGAGGCTAGTGATTTGAGGTGAGGCTTGATGCGAGGCTTGGCAGGAGGCAGGAGGAAGGAGTCGTCTGTCTAGAGGCTAGAGGCTGGAGACTTGAGGCGAGGCTTGGCAGGAGGCAGGAGGCTGGAGTCGTCAGACTTGAGGCTAGAGGCTAGAGACTTGAGGCGAGACTTGGCTGGAGGCCAGAGACTTGAGGCGAGGCTTGGCAGGAGGCTGGAGGCCAGAGACTTGAGGTGAGGCTTGGCAGGAGACAGGAGGCTGGAGTCGTCAGGCTTGAGGCTGGAGGCTAGAGACTTGAGGCGAGGCTTGGCAGGAGACTGGAGACTTGAGGCGAGGCTTGGCAGGAGGCTGGAGGCCAGAGACTTGAGGTGAGGCTTGGCAGGAGACAGGAGGCTGGAGTCGTCAGGCTTGAGGCTGGAGGCTAGAGACTTGAGGCGAGGCTTGGCAGGAGACTGGAGACTTGAGGCGAGGCTTGGCTGGAGGCTGGAGTTGTCAGGCTTGAGGCTAGAGGCTATAGACTTGAGGCAAGGCTTGGCAGGAGGCAGGAGGCTGGAGTCGTCAGGGTTGAGGCTAGAGGCTAGAGACTTGAGACGAGGCATGGCAGGCGGCTGGAGGCCAGAGACTTGCGGCGAGGCTTGTCAGGAGGCTGGAGGCCAGAGACTTGAGGCGAGGCTTGGCACGAGGCAGAAGGCCAGAGACTTGAGGCGAGGCTTGGCAGGAGGCTGGAGGCCAAAGACTTGAGGCGAGGCTTGGCAGGAGGAAGGAGGCTGGAGTCATCAGGCTTGAGGCTAGAGGCTAGAAACTTGAAGCGAGGCTTGACAGGAGGCAGGAGGCAGGAGAATTCAGGCTTGAGGCTAGAGGCTAGAGACTAGAGGCAAGGCTTGGCAGGAGGCAGGAGGCTGGAGTCGTCAGGCTTGAGGCTAGAGGCTAGAGACTTGAGGCGAGGCTTGGCAGGAGGCAGGAGGCTGGAGTCGTCAGGCTTGAGGCTAGAGGCTAGAGACTAGAGGCGAGGCTTCGCAGGAGGCGGGAGGCTGGAATCATCAGGTTTGAGGCTAGAGACTTGAGGCGAGGCTTGGCAGGAGACTGGAGACTTGAGGCGAGGCTTGGCAGGAGGCAGGGGGCTAGAGTTGTCAGGCTTGAGGCTAGAGGCTAGAGACTAGAGGCGAGGCTTGGCAGGAAGCAGGAGGCTGGAGTCGTCAGGCTTGAGGATAGAGACTTGAGGCGAGGCCTGGCAGGAGGGAGGAGGCTGGATTCTTCAGGCTTGAGGCTAGGGATTTGAGGTGAGGCTTGATGCAAGGCTTGGCAGGAGGCTGGAGTCGTCAGGCTTGAGGCTGGAGGCTAGAGACTTGAGGCGAGGGTTGGCAGGAGGCAGGAGGCTGGAGTCATCAGGCTTCAGGCCAGAGGCTAGAGACGAGGCGAGGCATGGCAGGAGGCTGGAGACTTGAGGCGAGGCTTGGCAGGAGGCAGGAGGCTGGAGTCGTCAGGCTTGAGGCTAGAGGCTAGAGACATGAGGCGAGGTTTGGCAAGAGGCTGGAGACTTGAGGCGAGGCTTGGCAGGAGGCAGGAGGCTGGAGTCTTCAGGCTTGAGGCTAGAGGCTAGAGACTTGAGATGATGCTTGGCAGGCGGCTGGAGGCCAAAGACTTGAGGCGAGGCTTGGCAGGAGGCTGGAAGCCAGAGACTTGAGGCGAGGCTTGGCAGGAGGCTGGAGGCCAGAGACTTGAGGCGAGGCTTGGCAGGAGGCTGGAGGCTGGAGTCATCAGGCTTGAGGCTAGAGGCTAGAGACTTGAGGCCAGGCTTGGCAGGAGGCTGGAGGCTGGAGTCATCAGGCTTGAGGCTAGAGGTTAGAGACTTGAGGCGAGGCTTGGCAGGGAACAGAAGGCTGGAGTCTTCAGGCATGAGGCTAGAGACTTGACGCGAGGCTTGGCAGGAGGCAGGAGGCTGGAGACTTCAGGCATGAGGCTAGTGGCTAGACACTAGAGGTGAGGCTTGGCAGGAGGCAGGAGGCTGGAGTTGTCAGGCTTGAGGCTAGAGATTTGAGGTGAGCCTTGATGCGAGGCTTGACAGGAGGCAGGAGGAAGGTGTCGTCAGAATAGAGGTTAGAGGATAGAGACTTGAGGCGAGGCCTGGCAGGAGGCAGGAGGCTGGAGTCGTCAGGTTTGAGGCTAGAGGCTAGAGACTTGAGGCGAGGCTTGGCAGGGGGCTGGAGACTTGAGGCGAGGCTTGGCAGGAGGCAGGAGGCTGGAGTCTTCAGGTTTGAGGCTAGAGGCTAGAGACCTGAGGCGAGGCTTGGCAGGAGGCTGGAGGCCAGAGACTTGAGATGAGGCTTGGCAGGAGGCTGGAGACCAGAGACTTAAGGCTTGAGGCTAGAGACTTGAGACAAGGCTTGGCAGGAGGCAGGATGCTAGAGACTTCAGGCTTGAGGCTAGAGGCTAGAGACTAGAGTCGAGGCTTGTCAGGAGCAGGAGGCTAGAGTAATCAGGCTTGAGGCTAGAGATTTGAGGTGAGGCTTGATGCGAGTCTTGGCAGGAGGCAGGAGGCCAGAGACTTCAGGTTTGAGGCTAGAGGCTAGAGACTTGAGGCGAGGCTTGGCAGGAGGCTGGAGGCCAGAGACTTGAGATGAGGCTTGGCAGGAGGCTGGAAACCAGAGACTTCAGGCTTGAGGCTAGAGACTTGAGGCAGGGCTTGGCAGGAGGCAGGAGGCTGGAGACTTCAGGCTTGAGGCTAGAGGCTAGAGACTAGAGTCGAGGCTTGTCAGGAGCAGGAGGCTAGTTTTAAGGCTTGAGGCTAGTGATTTGAGGTGAGGCTTGATGCGAGGCTTGGCAGGAGGCAGGAGGAAGGAGTCGTCTGTCTAGAGGCTAGAGGCTGGAGACTTGAGGCGAGGCTTGGCAGGAGGCAGGAGGCTGGAGTCGTCAGACTTGAGGCTAGAGGCTAGAGACTTGAGGCGAGACTTGGCTGGAGGCCAGAGACTTGAGGCGAGGCTTGGCAGGAGGCTGGAGGCCAGAGACTTGAGGTGAGGCTTGGCAGGAGACAGGAGGCTGGAGTCGTCAGGCTTGAGGCTGGAGGCTAGAGACTTGAGGCGAGGCTTGGCAGGAGACTGGAGACTTGAGGCGAGGCTTGGCTGGAGGCAGGAGGCTGGAGACTTCAGGCTTGAGGCTAGAGGCCAGAGACTTGAGGCGAGGCTTGGCAGGAGGCTGGAGGCCAGAGAATTGAGGCGAGGCTTGGCAGGAGGCTGGAGTCCAGAGAATTGAGGTGAGGCTTGGCAGGAGGCTGGAGGGCAGAGACTTGAGGTGAGGCTTGGCAGGAGGCAGGAGGCTAGAGTCGTCAGGCTTGAGGCTAGAGGCTAGGGACTTGAGGCGAGGCTTGGCAGGAGGCAGGAGGCTGGAGTCGTCAGGCTTAAGGCTAGAGGATAGAGATTAGAGGCGAGGCTTGGCAGGAAGCAGGAGGCAGGAGTCGTCAGGCTTGAGGCTACAGGCTAGAGACTTGAGGCGAGACTTGGCTGGAGGCCAGAGACTTGAGGCGAGGCTTGGCAGGAGGCTGGAGGCCAGAGACTTGAGGTGAGGCTTGGCAGGAGACAGGAGGCTGGAGTCGTCAGGCTTGAGGCTGGAGGCTAGAGACTTGAGGCGAGGCTTGGCAGGAGACTGGAGACTTGAGGCGAGGCTTGGCTGGAGGCAGGAGGCTGGAGTCTTCAGGCTTGAAGCTAGAGGCCAGAGACTTGAGGCGAGGCTTGGTAGGAGGCTGGAGGCCAGAGAATTGAGGCGAGGCTTGGCAGGAGGCTGGAGGCCAGAGAATTGAGGTGAGGCTTGGCAGGAGGCTGGAGGGCAGAGACTTGAGGTGAGGCTTGGCAGGAGGCAGGAGGCTAGAGTCGTCAGGCTTGAGGCTAGAGGCTAGGGACTTGAGGCGAGGCTTGGCAGGAGGCAGGAGGCTGGAGTCGTCAGGCTTAAGGCTAGAGGATAGAGATTAGAGGCGAGGCTTGGCAGGAAGCAGGAGGCAGGAGTCGTCAGGCTTGAGGCTAGAGGCTAGAGACTGGAGGCAAGGCTTGGCAGGAGGCAGGAGGCTGGAGTCGTCAGGCTTGAGGCTAGAGATCTGAGGTGAGGCTTGATGCGAGGCTTGGCAGGAGGCTGGAGTTGTCAGGCTTGAGGCTAGAGGCTATAGACTTGAGGCAAGGCTTGGCAGGAGGCAGGAGGCTGGAGTCGTCAGGGTTGAGGCTAGAGGCTAGAGACTTGAGACGAGGCATGGCAGGCGGCTGGAGGCCAGAGACTTGAGGCGAGGCTTGTCAGGAGGCTGGAGGCCAGAGACTTGAGGCGAGGCTTGGCACGAGGCAGAAGGCCAGAGACTTGAGGCGAGGCTTGGCAGGAGGCTGGAGGCCAAAGACTTGAGGCGAGGCTTGGCAGGAGGAAGGAGGCTGGAGCATTCAGGCTTGAGGCTAGAGGCTAGAGACTTGAAGCGAGGCTTGACAGGAGGCAGGAGGCGGGAGAATTCAGGCTTGAGGCTAGAGGCTAGAGACTAGAGGCAAGGCTTGGCAGGAGGCAGGAGGCTGGAGTCGTCAGGCTTGAGGCTAGAGGCTAGAGACTTGAGGCGAGGCTTGGCAGGAGGCAGGAGGCTGGAGTCGTCAGGCTTGAGGCTAGAGGCTAGAGACTAGAGGCGAGGCTTCGCAGGAGGCGGGAGGCTGGAATCATCAGGTTTGAGGCTAGAGACTTGAGGCGAGGCTTGGCAGGAGACTGGAGACTTGAGGCGAGGCTTGGCAGGAGGCAGGGGGCTAGAGTTGTCAGGCTTGAGGCTAGAGGCTAGAGACTAGAGGCGAGGCTTGGCAGGAGGCAGGAGGCTGGAGTCGTCAGGCTTGAGGATAGAGACTTGAGGCGAGGCTTGATGCAAGGCTTGGCAGGAGGCTGGAGTCGTCAGGCTTGAGGCTGGAGGCTAGAGACTTGAGGCGAGGGTTGGCAGGAGGCAGGAGGCTGGAGTCATCAGGCTTCAGGCTAGAGGCTAGAGACGAGGCGAGGCATGGCAGGAGGCTGGAGACTTGAGGCGAGGCTTGGCAGGAGGCTGGAGACTTGAGGCGAGGCTTGGCAGGAGGCAGGAGGCTGGAGTCGTCAGGCTTGAGGCTAGAGGCTAGAGACATGAGGCGAGGTTTGGCAAGAGGCTGGAGACTTGAGGCGAGGCTTGGCAGGAGGCAGGAGGCTGGAGTCTTCAGGCTTGAGGCTAGAGGCTAGAGACTTGAGATGATGCTTGGCAGGCGGCTGGAGGCCAGAGACTTGAGGCGAGGCTTGGCAGGAGGCTGGAAGCCAGAGACTTGAGGCGAGGCTTGGCAGGAGGCTGGAGGCCAGAGACTTGAGGCGAGGCTTGGCAGGAGGCTGGAGGCTGGAGTCATCAGGCTTGAGGCTAGAGGCTAGAGACTTGAGGCCAGGCTTGGCAGGAGGCTGGAGGCTGGAGTCATCAGGCTTGAGGCTAGAGGTTAGAGACTTGAGGCGAGGCTTGGCAGGGAACAGAAGGCTGGAGTCTTCAGGCATGAGGCTAGAGACTTGACGCGAGGCTTGGCAGGAGGCAGGAGGCTGGAGACTTCAGGCATGAGGCTAGTGGCTAGACACTAGAGGTGAGGCTTGGCAGGAGGCAGGAGGCTGGAGTTGTCAGGCTTGAGGCTAGAGATTTGAGGTGAGCCTTGATGCGAGGCTTGACAGGAGGCAGGAGGAAGGTGTCGTCAGAATAGAGGTTAGAGGATAGAGACTTGAGGCGAGGCCTGGCAGGAGGCAGGAGGCTGGAGTCGTCAGGTTTGAGGCTAGAGGCTAGAGACCTGAGGCGAGGCTTGGCAGGGGGCTGGAGACTTGAGGCGAGGCTTGGCAGGAGGCAGGAGGCTGGAGTCTTCAGGTTTGAGGCTAGAGGCTAGAGACCTGAGGCGAGGCTTGGCAGGAGGCTGGAGGCCAGAGACTTGAGATGAGGCTTGGCAGGAGGCTGGAGACCAGAGACTTAAGGCTTGAGGCTAGAGACTTGAGACAAGGCTTGGCAGGAGGCAGGATGCTAGAGACTTCAGGCTTGAGGCTAGAGGCTAGAGACTAGAGTCGAGGCTTGTCAGGAGCAGGAGGCTAGAGTATTCAGGCTTGAGGCTAGAGATTTGAGGTGAGGCTTGATGCGAGTCTTGGCAGGAGGCAGGAGGCCAGAGACTTCAGGTTTGAGGCTAGAGGCTAGAGACTTGAGGCGAGGCTTGGCAGGAGGCTGGAGGCCAGAGACTTGAGATGAGGCTTGGCAGGAGGCTGGAGACCAGAGACTTCAGGCTTGAGGCTAGAGACTTGAGGCAGGGCTTGGCAGGAGGCAGGAGGCTGGAGACTTCAGGCTTGAGGCTAGAGGCTAGAGACTAGAGTCGAGGCTTGTCAGGAGCAGGAGGCTAGTTTTAAGGCTTGAGGCTAGTGATTTGAGGTGAGGCTTGATGCGAGGCTTGGCAGGAGGCAGGAGGAAGGAGTCGTCTGTCTAGAGGCTAGAGGCTGGAGACTTGAGGCGAGGCTTGGCAGGAGGCAGGAGGCTGGAGTCGTCAGGCTTGAAACTAGAGGCTAGAGACTTGAGGCGAGGGTTGGCAGGAGGCAGGTAGCTGGAGTCTTCAGACTTGAAGCTAGAGGCTAGAGACTTGAGGCGAGACTTGGCAGGAGGCTGGAGACTTGAGGCAAGGCTTGGCAGGACGCTGGAGACTTGAGGCGAGGCTTGGCAGGAGGCAGGAAGCTGGAGTCGTCAGGCTTTAGGCTAGAGGCTAGAGACTTGAGGCGAGGCTTGGCAGGAGGCAGGAGGCTGGAGTCATCAGGCTTGAGGGTAGAGACTTGAGACGAGGCTTGGCAGGTGGCTGGAGGCCAGAGACTTCAGGCGAGGCTTGGCAGGAGGCTGGAGGCCTGAGACTTCAGGCGAGGCTTGGCAGGAGGCTGAAGGACAGAGACCTGAGGCGAGGCTTGGCAGGAGTCTGGATGCCAGAGACTTGAGGCGAGGCTTGGCAGGAGACTGGAGAGTTGAGGCGAGGCTTGGCAGGAGGCAGGAGGCTGGAGTCATCAGGTTTGTGGCTAGAGACTTGAGGCGAGGCTTGGCAGGAGACTGGAGAGTTGAGGCGAGGCTTGGCAGGAGGCAGGAGGCTGGAGTCGTCAGGCTTGAGGCTAGAGGCCAGAGACTTCAGGCGTGGCTTGGCAGGAGGCTGGAGGCCAGAGAATTGATGCGAGTCTTGGCAGGAGGCTGGAGGCCAGAGAATTGAGGTGAGGCTTGGCAGGAGGCTTGAGGCTAGAGAATTGAGGTGAGGCTTGGCAGGAGGCTTGAGGCTAGAGACTTGAGGTGAAGCTTGGTAGGAGGCAGGAGGCTGGAGTCATCAGGCTTGAGGCTAGAGGTTTGAGGTGAGGCTTGATGCGAGGCTTGACAGGAGGCAGGAGGAAGGTGTCGTCAGACTAAGGGCTAGAGGCTAGAGACTTGAGGCGAGGCTTGGCAGGAGGCAGGAGGCTGGAGTCGTCAGGCTTGAGGCTAGAGGCTAGAAACTTGAGGCGAGGCTTGGCAGGGGGCTGGGGACTTGAGGCAAGGCTTGGCAGGAAGCTGGAGACTTGATTCGAGGCTTGGCAGGAGGCAGGAGGAAGGTGTCGTCAGAATAGAGGTTAGAGGATAGAGACTTGAGGCGAGGCCTGGCAGGAGGCAGGAGGCTGGAGTCGTCAGGTTTGAGGCTAGAGGCTAGAGACCTGAGGCGAGGCTTGGCAGGGGGCTGGAGACTTGAGGCGAGGCTTGGCAGGAGGCAGGAGGCTGGAGTCTTCAGGTTTGAGGCTAGAGGCTAGAGACCTGAGGCGAGGCTTGGCAGGAGGCTGGAGGCCAGAGACTTGAGATGAGGCTTGGCAGGAGGCTGGAGACCAGAGACTTAAGGCTTGAGGCTAGAGACTTGAGACAAGGCTTGGCAGGAGGCAGGATGCTAGAGACTTCAGGCTTGAGGCTAGAGGCTAGAGACTAGAGTCGAGGCTTGTCAGGAGCAGGAGGCTAGAGTATTCAGGCTTGAGGCTAGAGATTTGAGGTGAGGCTTGATGCGAGTCTTGGCAGGAGGCAGGAGGCCAGAGACTTCAGGTTTGAGGCTAGAGGCTAGAGACTTGAGGCGAGGCTTGGCAGGAGGCTGGGGGCCAGAGACTTGAGATGAGGCTTGGCAGGAGGCTGGAGACCAGAGACTTCAGGCTTGAGGCTAGAGACTTGAGGCAGGGCTTGGCAGGAGGCAGGAGGCTGGAGACTTCAGGCTTGAGGCTAGAGGCTAGAGACTAGAGTCGAGGCTTGTCAGGAGCAGGAGGCTAGTTTTAAGGCTTGAGGCTAGTGATTTGAGGTGAGGCTTGATGCGAGGCTTGGCAGGAGGCAGGAGGAAGGAGTCGTCTGTCTAGAGGCTAGAGGCTGGAGACTTGAGGCGAGGCTTGGCAGGAGGCAGGAGGCTGGAGTCGTCAGACTTGAGGCTAGAGGCTAGAGACTTGAGGCGAGACTTGGCTGGAGGCCAGAGACTTGAGGCGAGGCTTGGCAGGAGGCTGGAGGCCAGAGACTTGAGGTGAGGCTTGGCAGGAGACAGGAGGCTGGAGTCGTCAGGCTTGAGGCTGGAGGCTAGAGACTTGAGGCGAGGCTTGGCAGGAGACTGGAGACTTGAGGCGAGGCTTGGCTGGAGGCAGGAGGCTGGAGACTTCAGGCTTGAGGCTAGAGGCCAGAGACTTGAGGCGAGGCTTGGCAGGAGGCTGGAGGCCAGAGAATTGAGGCGAGGCTTGGCAGGAGGCTGGAGTCCAGAGAATTGAGGTGAGGCTTGGCAGGAGGCTGGAGGGCAGAGACTTGAGGTGAGGCTTGGCAGGAGGCAGGAGGCTAGAGTCGTCAGGCTTGAGGCTAGAGGCTAGGGACTTGAGGCGAGGCTTGGCAGGAGGCAGGAGGCTGGAGTCGTCAGGCTTAAGGCTAGAGGATAGAGATTAGAGGCGAGGCTTGGCAGGAAGCAGGAGGCAGGAGTCGTCAGGCTTGAGGCTACAGGCTAGAGACTTGAGGCGAGACTTGGCTGGAGGCCAGAGACTTGAGGCGAGGCTTGGCAGGAGGCTGGAGGCCAGAGACTTGAGGTGAGGCTTGGCAGGAGACAGGAGGCTGGAGTCGTCAGGCTTGAGGCTGGAGGCTAGAGACTTGAGGCGAGGCTTGGCAGGAGACTGGAGACTTGAGGCGAGGCTTGGCTGGAGGCAGGAGGCTGGAGTCTTCAGGCTTGAAGCTAGAGGCCAGAGACTTGAGGCGAGGCTTGGTAGGAGGCTGGAGGCCAGAGAATTGAGGCGAGGCTTGGCAGGAGGCTGGAGGCCAGAGAATTGAGGTGAGGCTTGGCAGGAGGCTGGAGGGCAGAGACTTGAGGTGAGGCTTGGCAGGAGGCAGGAGGCTAGAGTCGTCAGGCTTGAGGCTAGAGGCTAGGGACTTGAGGCGAGGCTTGGCAGGAGGCAGGAGGCTGGAGTCGTCAGGCTTAAGGCTAGAGGATAGAGATTAGAGGCGAGGCTTGGCAGGAAGCAGGAGGCAGGAGTCGTCAGGCTTGAGGCTAGAGGCTAGAGACTGGAGGCAAGGCTTGGCAGGAGGCAGGAGGCTGGAGTCGTCAGGCTTGAGGCTAGAGATCTGAGGTGAGGCTTGATGCGAGGCTTGGCAGGAGGCTGGAGTTGTCAGGCTTGAGGCTAGAGGCTATAGACTTGAGGCAAGGCTTGGCAGGAGGCAGGAGGCTGGAGTCGTCAGGGTTGAGGCTAGAGGCTAGAGACTTGAGACGAGGCATGGCAGGCGGCTGGAGGCCAGAGACTTGAGGCGAGGCTTGTCAGGAGGCTGGAGGCCAGAGACTTGAGGCGAGGCTTGGCACGAGGCAGAAGGCCAGAGACTTGAGGCGAGGCTTGGCAGGAGGCTGGAGGCCAAAGACTTGAGGCGAGGCTTGGCAGGAGGAAGGAGGCTGGAGCATTCAGGCTTGAGGCTAGAGGCTAGAGACTTGAAGCGAGGCTTGACAGGAGGCAGGAGGCGGGAGAATTCAGGCTTGAGGCTAGAGGCTAGAGACTAGAGGCAAGGCTTGGCAGGAGGCAGGAGGCTGGAGTCGTCAGGCTTGAGGCTAGAGGCTAGAGACTTGAGGCGAGGCTTGGCAGGAGGCAGGAGGCTGGAGTCGTCAGGCTTGAGGCTAGAGGCTAGAGACTAGAGGCGAGGCTTCGCAGGAGGCGGGAGGCTGGAATCATCAGGTTTGAGGCTAGAGACTTGAGGCGAGGCTTGGCAGGAGACTGGAGACTTGAGGCGAGGCTTGGCAGGAGGCAGGGGGCTAGAGTTGTCAGGCTTGAGGCTAGAGGCTAGAGACTAGAGGCGAGGCTTGGCAGGAGGCAGGAGGCTGGAGTCGTCAGGCTTGAGGATAGAGACTTGAGGCGAGGCTTGGCAGGAGGGAGGAGGCTGGATTCTTCAGGCTTGAGGCTAGAGATTTGAGGTGAGGCTTGATGCAAGGCTTGGCAGGAGGCTGGAGTCGTCAGGCTTGAGGCTGGAGGCTAGAGACTTGAGGCGAGGGTTGGCAGGAGGCAGGAGGCTGGAGTCATCAGGCTTCAGGCTAGAGGCTAGAGACGAGGCGAGGCATGGCAGGAGGCTGGAGACTTGAGGCGAGGCTTGGCAGGAGGCTGGAGACTTGAGGCGAGGCTTGGCAGGAGGCAGGAGGCTGGAGTCGTCAGGCTTGAGGCTAGAGGCTAGAGACATGAGGCGAGGTTTGGCAAGAGGCTGGAGACTTGAGGCGAGGCTTGGCAGGAGGCAGGAGGCTGGAGTCTTCAGGCTTGAGGCTAGAGGCTAGAGACTTGAGATGATGCTTGGCAGGCGGCTGGAGGCCAGAGACTTGAGGCGAGGCTTGGCAGGAGGCTGGAAGCCAGAGACTTGAGGCGAGGCTTGGCAGGAGGCTGGAGGCCAGAGACTTGAGGCGAGGCTTGGCAGGAGGCTGGAGGCTGGAGTCATCAGGCTTGAGGCTAGAGGCTAGAGACTTGAGGCCAGGCTTGGCAGGAGGCTGGAGGCTGGAGTCATCAGGCTTGAGGCTAGAGGTTAGAGACTTGAGGCGAGGCTTGGCAGGGAACAGAAGGCTGGAGTCTTCAGGCATGAGGCTAGAGACTTGACGCGAGGCTTGGCAGGAGGCAGGAGGCTGGAGACTTCAGGTATGAGGCTAGTGGCTAGACACTAGAGGTGAGGCTTGGCAGGAGGCAGGAGGCTGGAGTTGTCAGGCTTGAGGCTAGAGATTTGAGGTGAGCCTTGATGCGAGGCTTGACAGGAGGCAGGAGGAAGGTGTCGTCAGAATAGAGGTTAGAGGATAGAGACTTGAGGCGAGGCCTGGCAGGAGGCAGGAGGCTGGAGTCGTCAGGTTTGAGGCTAGAGGCTAGAGACCTGAGGCGAGGCTTGGCAGGGAGCTGGAGACTTGAGGCGAGGCTTGGCAGGAGGCAGGAGGCTGGAGTCTTCAGGTTTGAGGCTAGAGGCTAGAGACTTGAGGCGAGGCTTGGCAGGAGGCTGGAGGCCAGAGACTTGAGATGAGGCTTGGCAGGAGGCTGGAGACCAGAGACTTAAGGCTTGAGGCTAGAGACTTGAGACAAGGCTTGGCAGGAGGCAGGATGCTAGAGACTTCAGGCTTGAGGCTAGAGGCTAGAGACTAGAGTCGAGGCTTGTCAGGAGCAGGAGGCTAGAGTATTCAGGCTTGAGGCTAGAGATTTGAGGTGAGGCTTGATGCGAGGCTTGGCAGGAGGCAGGAGGAAGGAGTCGTCTGTCTAGAGGCTAGAGGCTGGAGACTTGAGGCGAGGCTTGGCAGGAGGCAGGAGGCTGGAGTCGTCAGGCTTGAAACTAGAGGCTAGAGACTTGAGGCGAGGGTTGGCAGGAGGCAGGTAGCTGGAGTCTTCAGACTTGAAGCTAGAGGCTAGAGACTTGAGGCGAGACTTGGCAGGAGGCTGGAGACTTGAGGCAAGGCTTGGCAGGACGCTGGAGACTTGAGGCGAGGCTTGGCAGGAGGCAGGAAGCTGGAGTCGTCAGGCTTTAGGCTAGAGGCTAGAGACTTGAGGCGAGGCTTGGCAGGAGGCAGGAGGCTGGAGTCATCAGGCTTGAGGGTAGAGACTTGAGACGAGGCTTGGCAGGTGGCTGGAGGCCAGAGACTTCAGGCGAGGCTTGGCAGGAGGCTGGAGGCCTGAGACTTCAGGCGAGGCTTGGCAGGAGGCTGAAGGACAGAGACCTGAGGCGAGGCTTGGCAGGAGTCTGGATGCCAGAGACTTGAGGCGAGGCTTGGCAGGAGACTGGAGAGTTGAGGCGAGGCTTGGCAGGAGGCAGGAGGCTGGAGTCATCAGGTTTGTGGCTAGAGACTTGAGGCGAGGCTTGGCAGGAGACTGGAGAGTTGAGGCGAGGCTTGGCAGGAGGCAGGAGGCTGGAGTCGTCAGGCTTGAGGCTAGAGGCCAGAGACTTCAGGCGTGGCTTGGCAGGAGGCTGGAGGCCAGAGAATTGATGCGAGTCTTGGCAGGAGGCTGGAGGCCAGAGAATTGAGGTGAGGCTTGGCAGGAGGCTTGAGGCTAGAGAATTGAGGTGAGGCTTGGCAGGAGGCTTGAGGCTAGAGACTTGAGGTGAAGCTTGGTAGGAGGCAGGAGGCTGGAGTCATCAGGCTTGAGGCTAGAGGTTTGAGGTGAGGCTTGATGCGAGGCTTGACAGGAGGCAGGAGGAAGGTGTCGTCAGACTAAGGGCTAGAGGCTAGAGACTTGAGGCGAGGCTTGGCAGGAGGCAGGAGGCTGGAGTCGTCAGGCTTGAGGCTAGAGGCTAGAAACTTGAGGCGAGGCTTGGCAGGGGGCTGGGGACTTGAGGCAAGGCTTGGCAGGAAGCTGGAGACTTGATTCGAGGCTTGGCAGGAGGCAGGAGGAAGGTGTCGTCAGAATAGAGGTTAGAGGATAGAGACTTGAGGCGAGGCCTGGCAGGAGGCAGGAGGCTGCAGTCGTCAGGTTTGAGGCTAGAGGCTAGAGACCTGAGGCGAGGCTTGGCAGGGGGCTGGAGACTTGAGGCGAGGCTTGGCAGGAGGCAGGAGGCTGGAGTCTTCAGGTTTGAGGCTAGAGGCTAGAGACCTGAGGCGAGGCTTGGCAGGAGGCTGGAGGCCAGAGACTTGAGATGAGGCTTGGCAGGAGGCTGGAGACCAGAGACTTAAGGCTTGAGGCTAGAGACTTGAGACAAGGCTTGGCAGGAGGCAGGATGCTAGAGACTTCAGGCTTGAGGCTAGAGGCTAGAGACTAGAGTCGAGGCTTGTCAGGAGCAGGAGGTTAGAGTCGTCAGGCTTGAGGCTAGAGATTTGAGGTGAGGCTTGATGCGAGTCTTGGCAGGAGGCAGGAGGCTGGAGTCTTCAGGTTTGAGGCTAGAGGCTAGAGACTTGAGGCGAGGCTTGGCAGGAGGCTGGAGGCCAGAGACTTCAGGCTTGAGGCTAGAGACTTGAGGCAAGGCTTGGCAGGAGGCAGGAGGCTGGAGACTTCAGGCTTGAGGCTAGAGGCTAGAGAATAGAGTCGAGGCTTGTCAGGAGCAGGAGGCTAGTTTTAAGGCTTGAGGTTAGAGATTTGAGGTGAGGCTTGATGCGAGGCTTGGCAGGAGGCAGGAGGAAGGAGTCGTCAGACTAGAGGCTAGAGGCTGGAGACTTGAGGCGAGGCTTGGCAGGAGGCAGGAGGCTGGAGTCGTCAGGCTTGAAACTAGAGGCTAAAGACTTGAGGCGAGGGTTGGCAGGAGGCAGGTAGCTGGAGTCTTCAGACTTGAGGCTAGAGGCTAGAGACTTGAGGCGAGACTTGGCTGGAGGCCAGAGACTTGAGGCGAGGCTTGGCAGGAGGCTGGAGGCCAGAGACTTGAGGTGAGGCTTGGCAGGAGACAGGAGGCTGGAGTCGTCAGGCTTGAGGCTGGAGGCTAGAGACTTGAGGCGAGGCTTGGCAGGAGACTGGAGACTTGAGGCGAGGCTTGGCTGGAGGCAGGAGGCTGGAGTCTTCAGGCTTGAGGCTAGAGGCCAGAGACTTGAGGCGAGGCTTGGCAGGAGGCTGGAGGCCAGAGAATTGAGGCGAGGCTTGGCAGGAGGCTGGAGGCCAGAGAATTGAGGTGAGGCTTGGCAGGAGGCTGGAGGGCAGAGACTTGAGGTGAGGCTTGGCAGGAGGCAGGAGGCTAGAGTCGTCAGGCTTGAGGCTAGAGGCTAGGGACTTGAGGCGAGGCTTGGCAGGAGGCAGGAGGCTGGAGTCGTCAGGCTTAAGGCTAGAGGATAGAGATTAGAGGCGAGGCTTGGCAGGAAGCAGGAGGCAGGAGTCGTCAGGCTTGAGGCTAGAGGCTAGAGACTTGAGGCGAGACTTGGCTGGAGGCCAGAGACTTGAGGCAAGGCTTGGCAGGAGGCTGGAGGCCAGAGACTTGAGGTGAGGCTTGGCAGGAGACAGGAGGCTGGAGTCGTCAGGCTTGAGGCTGGAGGCTAGAGACTTGAGGTGAGGCTTGGCAGGAGACTGGAGACTTGAGGCGAGGCTTGGCTGGAGGCAGGAGCCTGGAGTCTTCAGGCTTGAGGCTAGAGGCCAGAGACTTGAGGCGAGGCTTGGCAGGAGGCTGGAGGCCAGAGAATTGAGGCAAGGCTTGGCAGGAGGCTGGAGGCCAGAGAATTGAGGTGAGGCTTGGCAGGAGGCTGGAGGGCAGAGACTTGAGGTGAGGCTTGGCAGGAGGCAGGAGGCTAGAGTCGTCAGGCTTGAGGCTAGAGGCTAGGGACTTGAGGCGAGGCTTGGCAGGAGGCAGGAGGCTGGAGTCGTCAGGCTTAAGGCTAGAGGATAGAGATTAGAGGCGAGGCTTGGCAGGAAGCAGGAGGCAGGAGTCGTCAGGCTTGAGGCTAGAGGCTAGAGACTTGAGGCGAGACTTGGCTGGAGGCCAGAGACTTGAGGCGAGGCTTGGCAGGAGGCTGGAGGCCAGAGACTTGAGGTGAGGCTTGGCAGGAGACAGGAGGCTTTAGTCGTCAGGCTTGAGGCTGGAGGCTAGAGACTTGAGGCGAGGCTTGGCAGGAGACTGGAGACTTGAGGCGAGGCTTGGCTGGAGGCAGGTAGCTGGAGTCGTCAGGCTTAAGGCTAGAGGATAGAGATTAGAGGCGAGGCTTGGCAGGAAGCAGGAGGCAGGAGTCGTCAGGCTTGAGGCTAGAGGCTAGAGACTTGAGGCGAGACTTGGCTGGAGGCCAGAGACTTGAGGCGAGGCTGGCAGGAGGCTGGAGGCCAGAGACTTGAGGTGAGGCTTGGCAGGAGACAGGAGGCTGGAGTCGTCAGGCTTGAGGCTGGAGGCTAGAGACTTGAGGCGAGGCTTGGCAGGAGACTGGAGACTTGAGGCGAGGCTTGGCTGGAGGCAGGAGGCTGGAGTCTTCAGGCTTGAGGCTAGAGGCCAGAGACTTGAGGCGAGGCTTGGTAGGAGGCTGGAGGCCAGAGAATTGAGGCGAGGCTTGGCAGGAGGCTGGAGGCCAGAGAATTGAGGTGAGGCTTGGCAGGAGGCTGGAGGGCAGAGACTTGAGGTGAGGCTTGGCAGGAGGCAGGAGGCTAGAGTCGTCAGGCTTGAGGCTAGAGGCTAGGGACTTGAGGCGAGGCTTGGCAGGAGGCAGGAGGCTGGAGTCGTCAGGCTTAAGGCTAGAGGATAGAGATTAGAGGCGAGGCTTGGCAGGAAGCAGGAGGCAGGAGTCGTCAGGCTTGAGGCTAGAGGCTAGAGACTGGAGGCAAGGCTTGGCAGGAGGCAGGAGGCTGGAGTCGTCAGGCTTGAGGCTAGAGATCTGAGGTGAGGCTTGATGCGAGGTTTGGCAGGAGGCTGGAGTCGTCAGGCTTGAGGCTAGAGGCTATAGACTTGAGGCAAGGCTTGGCAGGAGGCAGGAGGCTGGAGTCGTCAGGGTTGAGGCTAGAGGCTAGAGACTTGAGACGAGGCATGGCAGGCGGCTGGAGGCCAGAGACTTGAGGCGAGGCTTGTCAGGAGGCTGGAGGCCAGAGACTTGAGGCGAGGCTTGGCACGAGGCAGAAGGCCAGAGACTTGAGGCGAGGCTTGGCAGGAGGCTGGAGGCCAAAGACTTGAGGCGAGGCTTGGCAGGAGGAAGGAGGTTGGAGTCATCAGTCTTGAGGCTAGAGGCTAGAGACTTGAAGCGAGGCTTGACAGGAGGCAGGAGGCTGGAGAATTCAGGCTTGAGGCTAGAGGCTAGAGACTAGAGGCAAGGCTTGGCTGGAGGCAGGAGGCTGGAGTCGTCAGGCTTGAGGCTAGAGGCTAGAGACTTGAGGCGAGGCTTCGCAGGAGGCGGGAGGCTGGAATCATCAGGTTTGAGGCTAGAGACTTGAGGCGAGGCTTGGCAGGAGACTGGAGACTTGAGGCGAGGCTTGGCAGGAGGCAGGGGGCTAGAGTTGTCAGGCTTGAGGCTAGAGGCTACAGACTAGAGGCGAGGCTTGGCAGGAGGCAGGAGGCTGGAGTCGTCAGGCTTGAGGATAGAGACGAGGCGAGGCTTGGCAGGAGGGAGGAGGCTGGATTCTTCAGGCTTGAGGCTAGAGATTTGAGGTGAGGCTTGATGCAAGGCTTGGCAGGAGGCTGGAGTCGTCAGGCTTGAGGCTGGAGGCTAGAGACTTGAGGCGAGGGTTGGCAGGAGGCAGGAGGCTGGAGTCATCAGGCTTCAGGCTAGAGGCTAGAGACGAGGCGAGGCATGGCAGGAGGCTGGAGACTTGAGGCGAGGCTTGGCAGGAGGCTGGAGACTTGAGGCGAGGCTTGGCAGGAGGCAGGAGGCTGGAGTCGTCAGGCTTGCGGCTAGAGGCTAGAGACATGAGGCGAGGTTTGGCAAGAGGCTGGAGACTTGAGGCGAGGCTTGGCAGGAGGCAGGAGGCTGGAGTCTTCAGGCTTGAGGCTAGAGGCTAGAGACTTGAGATGATGCTTGGCAGGCGGCTGGAGGCCAGAGCCTTGAGGCGAGGCTTGGCAGGAGGCTGGAAGCCAGAGACTTGAGGCGAGGCTTGGCAGGAGGCTGGAGGCCAGAGACTTGAGGCGAGGCTTGGCAGGAGGCTGGAGGCTGGAGTCATCAGGCTTGAGGCTAGAGGCTAGAGACTTGAGGCCAGGCTTGGCAGGAGGCTGGAGGCTGGAGTCATCATGCTTGAGGCTAGAGGTTAGAGACTTGAGGCGAGGCTTGGCAGGGAACAGAAGGCTGGAGTCTTCAGGCATGAGGCTAGAGACTTGACGCGAGGCTTGGCAGGAGGCAGGAGGCTGGAGACTTCAGGCATGAGGCTAGTGGCTAGACACTAGAGGTGAGGCTTGGCAGGAGGCAGGAGGCTGGAGTTGTCAGGCTTGAGGCTAGAGATTTGAGGTGAGCCTTGATGCGAGGCTTGACAGGAGGCAGGAGGAAGGTGTCGTCAGAATAGAGGTTAGAGGATAGAGACTTGAGGCGAGGCCTGGCAGGAGGCAGGAGGCTGGAGTCGTCAGGTTTGAGGCTAGAGGCTAGAGACCTGAGGCGAGGCTTGGCAGGGGGCTGGAGACTTGAGGCGAGGCTTGGCAGGAGGCAGGAGGCTGGAGTCTTCAGGTTTGAGGCTAGAGGCTAGAGACCTGAGGCGAGGCTTGGCAGGAGGCTGGAGGCCAGAGACTTGAGATGAGGCTTGGCAGGAGGCTGGAGACCAGAGACTTAAGGCTTGAGGCTAGAGACTTGAGACAAGGCTTGGCAGGAGGCAGGATGCTAGAGACTTCAGGCTTGAGGCTAGAGGCTAGAGACTAGAGTCGAGGCTTGTCAGGAGCAGGAGGCTAGAGTATTCAGGCTTGAGGCTAGAGATTTGAGGTGAGGCTTGATGCGAGTCTTGGCAGGAGGCAGGAGGCCGGAGTCTTCAGGTTTGAGGCTAGAGGCTAGAGACTTGAGGCGAGGCTTGGCAGGAGGCTGGAGGCCAGAGACTTGAGATGAGGCTTGGCAGGAGGCTGGAGACCAGAGACTTCAGGCTTGAGGCTAGAGACTTGAGGCAAGGCTTGGCAGGAGGCAGGAGGCTGGAGACTTCAGGCTTGAGGCTAGAGGCTAGAGACTAGAGACGAGGCTTGTCAGGAGCAGGAGGCTAGTTTTAAGGCTTGAGGCTAGTGATTTGAGGTGAGGCTTGATGCGAGGCTTGGCAGGAGGCAGGAGGAAGGAGTCGTCAGACTAGAGGCTAGAGGCTGGAGACTTGAGGCGAGGCTTGGCAGGAGGCAGGAGGCTGGAGTCGTCAGGCTTGAAACTAGAGGCTAGAGACTTGAGGCGAGGGTTGGCAGGAGGCAGGTAGCTGGAGTCTTCAGACTTGAGGCTAGAGGCTAGAGACTTGAGGCGAGGCTTGGCAGGAGGCAGGAGGCTGGAGTCATCAGGCTTGAGGGTAGAGACTTGAGACGAGGCTTGGCAGGTGGCTGGAGGCCAGAGACTTCAGGCGAGGCTTGGCAGGAGGCTGGAGGCCAGAGACTTGAGGCGAGGCTTGGCAGGAGGCTGAAGGACAGAGACCTGAGGCGAGGCTTGGCAGGAGGCAGGAGGCTGGAGTCGTCAGGCTTGAGGCTAGAGGCCAGAGACTTGAGGCGTGGCTTGGCAGGAGGCTGGAGGCCAGAGAATTGATGCGAGTCTTGGCAGGAGGCTGGAGGCCAGAGAATTAAGGTGAGGCTTGGCAGGAGGCTTGAGGCTAGAGAATTGAGGTGAGGCTTGGCAGGAGGCAGGAGGCTGGAGACTTCAGGCTTGAGGCTAGAGGCTAGAGAGTAGAGGCTTGGGTTGGCAGGAGGCAGGAGGCTGGAGTCGACAGGCTTGAGGCTGCAGACTTGAGGCGAGGCTTGGCTGGAGGATGGAGTCTTGCAGCGAGGCTTGGCAGGAGGCAGGAGGATGGAGTCTTCAGGCTAGAGGCTACAGTCTTGAGGCGAGGCTTGGCAGGTGGCTGGAGACTTGAGGCGAGGCTTGGAAGGAGGCAGGAGGCTGGAGTCGTCAGGCTTGAGGCTAGAGGCTAGACATTTGAGGTGAGGCTTGGCAGGAGGCTGGAGGCCAGAGACTTGAGGCGAGGCTTGGCAGGAGGCTGGAGGACAGAGACTTGAGGGGAGGCTTGGCAGGAGGCAGGAGGCTGGAGTCGTCAGGCTTGAGGCTAGAGGCTAGAGACTTGAGGCGTGGCTTGGCAGGAGGCAGGAGGCTGGAGACTACAGGCTTGAGGCTAGAGGCTAGAGAGTAGAGGCGAGGCTGGCAGGAGGCAGGAGGCTGGAGTCGTCAGGCTTGAGGCTAGAGATTTAAGGTGAGGCTTGATGCGAGGCTTGACAGGTGGAAGGAGTCATCAGACTAGAGGCTAGAGGCTAGAGACTTGAGGCGAGGCTTGGCTGGAGGCTGGAGACTTGCAGCGAGGCTTGGCAGGAGGCTGGGGGCAGAGACTTGAGGCGAGGCTTGGCAGGAGGCAGGAGACTGAAGTCATCAGGCTTGAGGCTAGAGGCTACAGACTTGAGGCGAGGCTTGGCTGGAGGCTGGAGACTTGCAGCGAGGCTTGGCAGGAGGCAAGAGGCTGGAGTCTTCAGGCTAGAGGCCAGAGACTTGAGGCGAGGCTTGGCAGGAGGCTGGAGGCCAGAGACTTTAGGCGAGCCTTGGCAGGAGGCTGGAGGCCAGAGACTTGAGGCGAGGCTTGGCAGGAGGCTGGAGTCATCAGGCTTGAGTCTAGAGGCTAGAGACTTCAGGCGAGGGTTGGCAGGAGGGTGGAGGCCAGAGACTTGAGGCGAGGCTTGGCAGGAGGCAGGAGGCTGCAGTCGTCAGGCTTGAGGCTAGAGGCTAGAGACTTGAGGCGTGGCTTGGCAGGAGGCTGGAGGCCAGAGACTTGAGGCGAGGCTTGGCAGGAGGCTGGAGGCCAGAGACTTGAGGCGAGGCTTGGCAGGAGGCTGGAGGCCAGAGACTTGAGGCGAGGCTTGGCAGGAGGCTGGAGTCATCAGGCTTGAGTCTAGAGGCTAGAGACTTGAGGCGAGGCTTGGCAGGAGGGTGGAGGCTGGAGTCATCAGGCTTGAGGCTAGAGGCTAGAGACTTGAGGCGAGGCTTGGCAGGAGGCAGGAGGCTGGAGTCTTCAGGCTTGAGGCTAGAGACTTGAGGCAAGGCTTTGCAGGAGGCAGGAGGCTGGAGACTTCAGGCTTGAGACTAGAGGCTAGAGACTAGAGGCGAGGCTTGGCAGGAGGCAGGAGGCTGGAGTCGTCAGGCTTGAGGCTAGAGATTTGAGGTGAGGCTTGATGCAAGGCTTGACAGGAGGCAGGAGGAAGGAGTCGTCAGACTAGATGCTAGAGACTTGAGGCAAGGCTTGGCAGGAGGCAGAAGGCTGGAGACTTCAGGCTTGAGGCTCGAGGCTGGAGACTTGAGGCGTGGCTTGGCAGGAGGCAGGAGGCTGGAGACTTCAGGCTAGAGGCTACAGACTTGAAGCGAGGCTTGGCAGGAGGCTAGAGGCTACAGACTTGAGGCGAGGCTTGGCAGGAGGCTGGGGGCAGAGATTTGAGGCGAGGCTTGGCAGGAGGCTGGAGTCATCAGGCTTGAGGCTAGAGGCTAGAGACTTGAGGCGAGGCATGGCAGGAGGGTGGAGGCCAGAGACTTGAGGCGAGGCTTGGCAGGAGGCTGGAGGCCAGAGACTTGAGGGGAGGCTTGGCAGGAGGCAGGAGACTGAAGTCATCAGGCTTGAGGCTAGAGGCTACAGACTTGAGGTGAGGCTTGGCTGGAGGCTGGAGACTTGCAGCGAGGCTTGGCAGGAGGCAAGAGGCTGGAGTCTTCAGGCTAGAGGCTACAGACTTGAAGCGAGGCTTGGCAGGAGGCTGGGGGCAGAGATTTGAGGCGAGGCTTGGCAGGAGGCTGGAGGCCAGAGACTTGAGGCGAGGCTTGGCAGGAGGCAGGAGGCTGGAGTCATCAGGCTTGAGGCTAGAGGCTACAGACTTGAGGCGAGGCTTGGCTGGAGGCTGGAGACTTGCAGCGAGGCTTGGCAGGAGGCAGGAGGCTGGAGGCTTCAGGCTAGAGGCTACAGACTTGAGGCGAGGCTTGGCAGGAGGCTGGGGTCAGAGATTTGAGGCGAGGCTTGGCAGGAGGCTGGAGTCATCAGGCTTGAGGCTAGAGGCTAGAGACTTGAGGCGAGGCATGGCAGGAGGGTGGAGGCCAGAGACTTGAGGCGAGGCTTGGCAGAAGGCTGGAGGCCAGAGACTTGAGGCGAGGCTTGGCAGGAGGCAGGAGGCTGGAGTCGTCAGGCTTGAGGCTAGAGGTTAGAGACTTGAGGCGAGGCTTGGCAGGAGGCTGGAGGCCAGAGACTTTAGGCGAGCCTTGGCAGGAGGCTGGAGGCCAGAGACTTGAGGCGAGGCTTGGCAGGAGGCTGGAGTCATCAGGCTTGAGTCTAGAGGCTAGAGACTTGAGGCGAGGCTTGGCAGGAGGGTGGAGGCTGGAGTCATCAGGCTTGAGGCTAGAGGCTAGAGACTTGAGGCGAGGCTTGGCAGGAGGCAGGAGGCTGGAGTCTTCAGGCTTGAGGCTAGAGACTTGAGGCAAGGCTTGGCAGGAGGCAGGAGGCTGGAGACTTCAGGCTTGAGGCTAGAGGCTAGAGACTAGAGGCGAGGCTTGGCAGGAGGCAGGACGCTGGAGTCGTCAGGTTTGAGGCTAGAGATTTGAGGTGAGGCTTGATGCAAGGCTTGACAGGAGGCAGGAGGAAGGAGTAGTCAGACTAGATGCTAGAGACTTGAGGCAAGGCTTGGCAGGAGGCAGGAGGCTGGAGACTTCAGGCTTGAGGCTCGAGGCTGGAGACTTGAGGCGTGGCTTGGCAGGAGGCAGGAGGCTGGAGACTTCAGGCTAGAGGCTACAGACTTGAAGCGAGGCTTGGCAGGAGGCTAGAGGCTACAGACTTGAGTCGAGGCTTGGCAGGAGGCTGGGGGCAGAGATTTGAGGCGAGGCTTGGCAGGAGGCTGGAGTCATCAAGCTTGAGGCTAGAGGCTAGAGACTTGAGGCGAGGCATGGCAGGAGGGTGGAGGCCAGAGACTTGAGGCGAGGCTTGGCAGGAGGCAGGAGGCTGGAGTCGTCAGGCTTGAGGCTAGAGGCTAGAGACTTGAGGCGTGGCTTGGCAGGATGCTGGAGGACAGAGACTTGAGGCGAGGCTTGGCAGGAGGCTGGAGGCCAGAGACTTTAGGCGAGGCTTGGCAGGAGGCTGGAGGCCAGAGACTTGAGGCGAGGCTTGGCAGGAGGCTGGAGTCATCAGGCTTGAGTCTAGAGGCTAGAGACTTGAGGCGAGGCTTGGCAGGAGGGTGGAGGCTGGAGTCATCAGGCTTGAGGCTAGAGGCTAGAGACTTGAGGCGAGGCTTGGCAGGAGGCAGGAGGCTGGAGTCTTCAGGCTTGAGGCTAGAGACTTGAGGCAAGGCTTGGCAGGAGGCAGGAGGCTGGAGACTTCAGGCTTGAGGCTAGAGGCTAGAGACTAGAGGCGAGGATTGGCAGGAGGTAGGAGGCTGGAATCTTCAGGCTTGAGGCTAGAGATTTGAGGTGAGGCTTGATGCAAGGCTTGACAGGAGGCAGGAGGAAGGAGTCGTCAGACTAGAGGCTAGAGACTTGAGGCGAGGCTTGGCAGGTGGCTGGAGACTTGAGGCGAGGCTTGGAAGGAGGCAGGAGGCTGGAGTCGTCAGGCTTGAGGCTAGAGGCTAGACATTTGAGGTGAGGCTTGGCAGGAGGCAGGAGGCCAGAGACTTAAGGTGAGGCTTGGCAGGAGGCTGGAGGACAGAGACTTGAGGGGAGGCTTGGCAGGAGGCAGGAGGCTGGAGTCGTCAGGCTTGAGGCTAGAGGCTAGAGACTTGAGGCGTGGCTTGGCAGGAGGCAGGAGGCTGGAGACTACAGGCTTGAGGCTAGAGGCTAGAGAGTAGAGGCGAGGCTGGCAGGAGGCAGGAGGCTGGAGTCGTCAGGCTTGAGGCTAGAGATTTGAGGTGAGGCTTGATGCAAGGCTTGACAGGAGGCAGGAGGAAGGAGTCGTCAGACTAGAGGCTAGAGACTTGAGGCGAGGCTTGGCAGGTGGCTGGAGACTTGAGGCGAGGCTTGGAAGGAGGCAGGAGGCTGGAGTCGTCAGGCTAGAGGCTAGACATTTGAGGTGAGGCTTGGCAGGAGGCTGGAGGCCAGAGACTTAAGGTGAGGCTTGGCAGGAGGCTGGAGGACAGAGACTTGAGGGGAGGCTTGGCAGGTGGCAGGAGGCTGGAGTCATCAGGCTTGAGGCTAGAGGCTAGAGACTTGAGGCGAGGCTTGGCAGGAGGCAGGAGGCTGGAGTCTTCAGGCTTGAGGCTAGAGACTTGAGGCAAGGCTTGGCAGGAGGCAGGAGGCTGGAGACTTCAGGCTTGAGGCTAGAGGCTAGAGACTAGAGGCGAGGCTTGGCAGGAGGCAGGACGCTGGAGTCGTCAGGTTTGAGGCTAGAGATTTGAGGTGAGGCTTGATGCAAGGCTTGACAGGAGGCAGGAGGAAGGAGTCGTCAGACTAGATGCTAGAGACTTGAGGCAAGGCTTGGCAGGAGGCAGGAGGCTGGAGACTTCAGGCTTGAGGCTCGAGGCTGGAGACTTGAGGCGTGGTTTGGCAGGAGGCAGGAGGCTGGAGACTTCAGGCTAGAGGCTACAGACTTGAAGCGAGGCTTGGCAGGAGGCTAGAGGCTACAGACTTGAGTCGAGGCTTGGCAGGAGGCTGGGGGCAGAGATTTGAGGCGAGGCTTGGCAGGAGGCTGGAGTCATCAAGCTTGAGGCTAGAGGCTAGAGACTTGAGGCGAGGCATGGCAGGAGGGTGGAGGCCAGAGACTTGAGGCGAGGCTTGGCAGGAGGCAGGAGGCTGGAGTCGTCAGGCTTGAGGCTAGAGGCTAGAGACTTGAGGCGTGGCTTGGCAGGATGCTGGAGGACAGAGACTTGAGGCGAGGCTTGGCAGGAGGCTGGAGGCCAGAGACTTTAGGCGAGGCTTGGCAGGAGGCTGGAGGCCAGAGACTTGAGGCGAGGCTTGGCAGGAGGCTGGAGTCATCAGGCTTGAGTCTAGAGGCTAGAGACTTGAGGCGAGGCTTGGCAGGAGGGTGGAGGCTGGAGTCATCAGGCTTGAGGCTAGAGGCTAGAGACTTGAGGCGAGGCTTGGCAGGAGGCAGGAGGCTGGAGACTTCAGGCTAGAGGCTACAGACTTGAAGCGAGGCTTGGCAGGAGGCTAGAGGCTACAGACTTGAGTCGAGGCTTGGCAGGAGGCTGGGGGCAGAGATTTGAGGCGAGGCTTGGCAGGAGGCTGGAGTCATCAAGCTTGAGGCTAGAGGCTAGAGACTTGAGGCGAGGCATGGCAGGAGGGTGGAGGCCAGAGACTTGAGGCGAGGCTTGGCAGGAGGCAGGAGGCTGGAGTCGTCAGGCTTGAGGCTAGAGGCTAGAGACTTGAGGCGTGGCTTGGCAGGATGCTGGAGGACAGAGACTTGAGGCGAGGCTTGGCAGGAGGCTGGAGGCCAGAGACTTTAGGCGAGGCTTGGCAGGAGGCTGGAGGCCAGAGACTTGAGGCGAGGCTTGGCAGGAGGCTGGAGTCATCAGGCTTGAGTCTAGAGGCTAGAGACTTGAGGCGAGGCTTGGCAGGAGGGTGGAGGCTGGAGTCATCAGGCTTGAGGCTAGAGGCTAGAGACTTGAGGCGAGGCTTGGCAGGAGGCAGGAGGCTGGAGTCTTCAGGCTTGAGGCTAGAGACTTGAGGCAAGGCTTGGCAGGAGGCAGGAGGCTGGAGACTTCAGGCTTGAGGCTAGAGGCTAGAGACTAGAGGCGAGGATTGGCAGGAGGCAGGAGGCTGGAATCTTCAGGCTTGAGGCTAGAGATTTGAGGTGAGGCTTGATGCAAGGCTTGACAGGAGGCAGGAGGAAGGAGTCGTCAGACTAGAGGCTAGAGACTTGAGGCGAGGCTTGGCAGGTGGCTGGAGACTTGAGGCGAGGCTTGGAAGGAGGCAGGAGGCTGGAGTCGTCAGGCTTGAGGCTAGAGGCTAGACATTTGAGGTGAGGCTTGGCAGGAGGCAGGAGGCCAGAGACTTAAGGTGAGGCTTGGCAGGAGGCTGGAGGACAGAGACTTGAGGGGAGGCTTGGCAGGAGGCAGGAGGCTGGAGTCGTCAGGCTTGAGGCTAGAGGCTAGAGACTTGAGGCGTGGCTTGGCAGGAGGCAGGAGGCTGGAGACTACAGGCTTGAGGCTAGAGGCTAGAGAGTAGAGGCGAGGCTGGCAGGAGGCAGGAGGCTGGAGTCGTCAGGCTTGAGGCTAGAGATTTGAGGTGAGGCTTGATGCAAGGCTTGACAGGAGGCAGGAGGAAGGAGTCGTCAGACTAGAGGCTAGAGACTTGAGGCGAGGCTTGGCAGGTGGCTGGAGACTTGAGGCGAGGCTTGGAAGGAGGCAGGAGGCTGGAGTCGTCAGGCTTGAGGCTAGAGGCTAGACATTTGAGGTGAGGCTTGGCAGGAGGCTGGAGGCCAGAGACTTAAGGTGAGGCTTGGCAGGAGGCTGGAGGACAGAGACTTGAGGGGAGGCTTGGCAGGAGGCAGGAGGCTGGAGTCGTCAGGCTTGAGGCTAGAGGCTAGAGACTTGAGGCGTGGCTTGGCAGGAGGCAGGAGGCTGGAGACTACAGGCTTGAGGCTAGAGGCTAGAGAGTAGAGGCGAGGCTGGCAGGAGGCAGGAGGCTGGAGTCGTCAGGCTTGAGGCTAGAGATTTGAGGTGAGGCTTGATGCGACGCTTGTCAGGAGGAAGGAGTCATCAGACTGGAGGCTAGAGGCTAGAGACTTGAGGCGAGGCTTGGCTGGAGGCAGGAGGCTGGAGGCTTCAGGCTAGAGACTACAGACTTGAGGCGAGGCTTGGCAGGCGGCTGGAGGCTAGAGACTTGAGGCGAGGCTTGGCAGGAGGGTGGAGGCCAGAGACTTGAGGCGAGGCTTGGCAGGAGGCTGAAGGCCAGAGACTTTAGGCGAGGCTTGGCAGGAGGCTGGAGGCCAGAGACTTGAGGCGAGGCTTGGCAGGAGGCTGGAGTCATCAGGCTTGAGTCTAGAGGCTAGAGACTTGAGGCGAGGCTTGGCAGGAGGGTGGAGGCCAGAGACTTGAGGCGAGGCTTGGCAGGAGGCTGGAGGCCAGAGTCTTGTGGCGAGGCTTGGCAGGAGGCAGGAGGCTGGAGGCTTCAGGGAAGAGGCTACAGACTTGAGGCGAGGCTTGACAGGAGGCTGGGGGCAGAGATTTGAGGCGAGGCTTGGCAGGAGGCTGGAGTCATCAGGCTTGAGGCTAGAGGCTAGAGACTTGAGGCGTGGCTTGGCAGGAGGCAGGAGGCTGGAGACTTCAGGCTTGAGGCTAGAGGCTAGAGAGTAGAGGCTTGGCTTGGCAGGAGGCAGGAGGCTGGAGTCGTCAGGCTTGAGGCT